>NW_026529351.1:300000-436503 GCF_028500815.1 Rissa tridactyla
TGGAGACATTCAAAGGTAGCGTAGGCCAATCCGTCTGTACAGCTCATCCAAGGTTCCTGTAAGACATAAAGGAAAAGAAAATCTGCTCGGTCTTATTCGACCGACGGGGTTAAAAAGAAGGTGCGGTCCACCGGGTGCTGATCCGGTGTATCTTCCCTGAACAATCCTTGGCTTCCCATGCATAGGGATTTTTGGGAGTAGCTAGCACCATTGGCACCGTCCCATTTTGAGGCATTTTCACTAACACAGGTAGTCCAGGGTGAAATCTTCCGGGGTATTTTCCCGGTTCATTGGCAGCCTTTGGCGAGATAATATTGGCAGGTACACAGAAAGCTTTCATTTTAGGACAGCCGTCTCCACTCCATTTGTTATTTAGTTGATAGATGGCATCATCCAATCGCAAATGCCAACCAGGTTCATGACTTTTTGCAAAACGCTTAACCAATCTATTGGTGCGTTCAACAATGCCATTAGCCTGGGGATAACAGGGAGTATGAAATACCCATCGAATCCCTTCTTCCTTGGCCCAATCTTGTACCACCGAAGCCGTAAAGTGTGAAACGTTATCACTCTGGATTTCGTCGGGAAGGGGAAGTGTGCTGAACCACCCTGTTAGGCCTTTCACTGTGTTGTCCCTCGTAGCTGGTTTGAAACTGCTGGCCATACTGAGGCTGGAGATAATCTCCACTCCTACCAGGACATATCTTTTCCCACCTGATGATCTCAAGGGCCCAATATAATCAAGCTGCCATGAATGCCACAACGCTTTCTTGTCCCGCATGTGTAAGGGAGGCGCCTTACTCGGATGATCTTTGCTGAGTCGTAGGCGACATTGTGAACAGGCAGTTACTATTTGTTCGCACAGCTTAACCGACACAAGCCACCCACCTTCCCGACACAGGTCAGGACGGCCTGTGCGGCCACGTTTAACATGTAACGATTCAAGTAAGCGTTCCCATTCCCGACCATCATCTACAATGTCAATTTGTTGTAGCCGCGTGAGGCCATCTACCTGTTGGTTGAACTGAGCAGTGATCGAGTTTGAACGATCGTGGCCTTTTACCCAAGCAACGTGCAATGGTCTCTGTCCTCCTATTTCCAACAGTTGCTTCCAATTATCTGTCTCCCAAACTGGGACTCTATTCACCTGCCAATCGTTGGCTGCCCAGTGTCCTAGCCATTCAGTGGCTCCTTTAAGAACAGCATATGACTCAGCGTAAAAGGAGGTGGCTCCATGTTGTGCAGCTAGTAGGACAGCTCTGAGTTCCCCTACCCTCCCCTATTTCAATTGCTCTTTCTCCCGTTGTTACTTCCAGTGCTACGGCCTTATATTTGCACTTATTTTTTTAACGGTGAGATGACGCACCAGTAAACCACACTCCTCTAAGATCACTGCTGTCCCTCAAAGGAGGTGCTTCTTGGATCGGAGATGGTCTGTTTGGTGGGGATTGGAACAATAGGGCACCATCTATATCCTTTGGTATCCTTGTGAAGTAGCCTTGGATACTTTAACACTGCCTTCAGAGACTGGCTTGATTTCATTAATGCCTTCTAAATAAGCATACCACTTTCGAACTGTAGGTCTCTGGGCAATGCCAGCTGGTTGTGGTGTCCCTTTAAGGACCACATCTGGGAGGCGAAAAGGTCCCAGGAAAGATCACACTCTGTTCTCTTCTTATCTGCTCTGCTCGTTGCAACGCTCGCATCAGGGACAGTAAACCCTTCTCCAGGTCTGAATAGCTGCATTCAGTATCATTGAAGGAGTGGGAGCAAAATTCTAATGGTCTCTCCGGTCCTGCTGGTCCCTTCTGCCATAAATTACAACGGGAACCATGTTCACTGAGCCCCCATTCTACATGGACAGGGTCAGTTGGATGTATGGGGCCAAGTTGTTGGAATAACCTTAGCTCCTTTATTAGTAATTGCAGAGCATTAGTGTGTTGTTCAGTCCACACCCAGGATTTACCCTTTTTTGCCAAGCTATGAAGGGGGCGAGCAATGATGGAAAAGCCAGGGATGTGTTTACGCCAATAACTTAAAGTTCCCAGGACCTGCTGTAACTCCTTCGTGCTGGAAGGATTCTGTCCATGTTCTATTTTTTCAGGGTATCCTGAGGGACAGAAGCAGCTCCCTTAATCCACCAGACCCCCAGGAATTTAACTTCCTGTGCGGGTCCCTGACACTTTGAGTCGGGTCTACGTGAGGCACCCACTAACACTTCTGCCCTAGTCATTCACTGCTCTCCCGGCAACCAGAGGTTAATTTTTGCAGTGGGGCATGTTTTTACCACACCATCAATTCCTGTGAAGTTGACTCTGCGTCGGGTGGGATTTATACCTAGAAGTTGTGCTGTTTCGTTAGTGATTGCAGACATTTGGGCTCCGGTATCAATAATAAAATTTACCAATATCTTCCGGGGTCCAACAGGAATGACAATAACAGGTTCGGAGTCTTTATGAGAGCGCCATTGGATTGCTAGTACCTGCCCGACAGGGTTGCTCACTGCCCTCCCCGGGGATAGGAGTGTTGTGGCTGGGACTCTGTCAAATCAATCAAGTTATGTTCCGGTGCAGAAGGCACAGTTTTCTCACGGCTTGGGGATTCTCTGGTTAGACTTTTCTCCCCAGCCGCATTATTCTTTCTAGGTAGAGATTGGACTAGCGTACGGAGATCTCCCGTAGGGTCACCGTGCAAGAATTGTCGGGGCACCCCTAATTGTAGGGCTTTACGCCACAACTCATTCCGGTCCTTATCAGGCTTAAACCTTCCCTCTGATTTAGGGTTTTGAGTGTGAGTTTGGACTTGGCGAACCTTTCGCGGGGTGTTCGGAGGATTTCTCACTAGTTTGGCTGGCCCAGCCCATTCGGCGCCCATATTGATCTATTTCCTGTACATTCCAGGTGGGCATGTAGTGACGACGGCCCCGCCCATGAGCACCCCGAGCATCCCGTATACGATCTTGAGTGCGAACAAGGAACGGTTTCAGGCAACCGGGAAGACCACGGATGAGAGGGGCTAATCGATCCGGGTCGATAGGGGCTGACATTGGGGATTTCCGAAATTCCTCTCTGTCATACATGGCTTGCAGACAAGCTGCTTTCCGTACAGCCGCAAACAGATCAGAGTAGCCTGTAGCTCTAATCTCTAACGGCTCCCCCCTCTCTCGCGGATCCATACCCCCTGCCCAAAAGGCTGCTCGAGCGGTTAGGGAATAATTATGATCCCCAGGCATAGTGGTTAAAAACACTCCTGGTCCCCAAGAGTCTCCTGCTTCTTCCTCACTCAGCATAATTCTGCCCCCCCCTTCAGAAGAAACTCGCCACACGTACTCAACAGCTGACTCTTCTGGTCGCCTCGAATATTTCTCCCTTATTTTTGTTAACTCGGTTGGTGTCCATGGAACGGTACGCACAGTGGTGTGAATTTCATCACCATCATCAACTGCAGTTTCAGTTTTAACCAGAGGACGTAAAGGAAAAACTTGGGATTTCAAAGTAAAAGTCCTTTCCTCCTCATCTTCTTCGTCATCCTCACTATTAGACAAAAAAATCTCCGGTCTGGGTTCCGGAATTTGGATAACACATTAACTTACGAATCTGTTGGACCTGGGTCGAGGGCTGCATTTTATCTAAGAGCCCGGTCACCCTTTCAATAACATTTTAAGTTGGCGATTTTCACTCCCAAGTTGAGCATTCCGGTTTCCTAAACATTCATTCTCACTCACAAGCTTATCGACTTGAGTTCTTAATCTTTCTCCTGTCTCCTTTTGCAAGGCTAATGATGACTTCAGCACCTCATTCTCCGATTTCAGGGTTGCATATTCTACAGCTGAAATCAGATTAGGAGCGGGGGTTTCTCTAGCTTCTTGTTGTGCACAAGATAAACAGGCGCCTAACACAGCACAAATCACACCCTTGCCTTTCCCCGCTCTGAGCTTCTGTGAAACCCGACGCTCTTCAATACGTTCCACCACTTTCTCTTCATCCTTCCAAAATTTTTGGGCCCACTCCTTCCCAGCCTGGGAAGGGGCACAATCATATTTTTGCAGCAGTTTATCCATGGCAATCCTGCCGACTACGCCAAATTCTGTTGCGTGAAACGGGGCCAAGCGGTTTTGGCAGAAGATAAACCCCCTTGCGTTCTAACACTCCTCACCGAGGTGGGAGGCCAGGTGCGGCTGGGTTTCAATTCTGAGTGATGCCCAATTCAGCACTATCAGCCCAATCGCGTTTACTATGTGTTAAACTATTACGATTTGGAGACACTAATAGTGGGCTGCACCTTCAGTCTAGTCGTGCTCCTGAACCAGCACGGCCTCTCTCAAGTTTTGGTCGCGTTCAGTGAGAAAGCGAAACGACTAGCTACTGAAACAGTGCAGTTTATTTAAACAACAGATATACAGGTTCTTTAGGATTGCCGGTGATAAATACACTGTCTGCAAAGCACGTGCAAATAAAGACATTGTTAAATAGACAAACGCGCGACAAAATTATAAACGATACAGCCTGGCTATAAATGTAGGGTAGAGATTCTCTAGAGAAATTTCTAGAGTCCCCGAGAAAGCACTCGGTGTAATCAAAGTCTTACCCAAAGGCGTCCTTATGAGGGGGAAGAAAGGCTCAGCCCGTCGACTGATCCCAGAAAACAGCGGTGGGATTCTTCGCGATGGTGTCTTCCCAGACATTCCCCCTCTCTTGGGCTATTTTTATATTATTTTTTTAACTTCAAAGTGGAGTTTGAGTGACTTTAGTCATATGTACTTTTATTATGATTAATGTACTCAAGGAGGAGTGTTCACACCTCGGGGGCGGATAGCCTCCGGGATGGAGGTGTGTTTTGGTACATTGTGGTGAGCAAAGTTCGCACAAAAGGACAGCATTTCATCAACATTTGACGAAATGTTGGCTCGGGTGGCGTGTAAGCCGCTTATCAGTTCCGTAGTACCATCTCGTCCCCATATCTGCTATTCGTCACAAGGGAAGGCCACGGAACAAGCGCGTTCCGTTCCATCCCTCGTGTAGTTTCGCAAACAACCTTGTACAGGGAATCACAGCTGTTGCATTCTTCGTGTGCTAGCTGCGGCTGTATTCTACCTCAGAAGCCTCTTGATTTTATGACTTTCCTTAATGTGTGAACAATGCTGTATTTTTGTATTCTTGGCCAATTTAGTAATTATTCCACAAGAACACACATTGGTTGCCGATTTATCAACGGGTCTAATCACCACAGGCCAACTGTAATTAAAACCATCTATGTAGACTCTACCAAAGCGGACAAATACAACACTGATTGTTACAAAATTATGGCGCCAAATTCAGATTGCTGGCACAATTTCACTTTCATCAAACCTACAGTAGTGTACTGTATTTGGGGCTACAAGGGCACAGAATTGTTATTTGAATTTATGATTGACTCAAATACACCTGAACTTGCTGAAATGAATCCAGAACCTACACCCCACAAACTCTCAAAGGCTCTCTCTTCTAAGAGAAAAAAAAAAAACACCTCTCTCTTTTCTAAGCCCTCCATTAGACTAACTCCTTACATTTTCAACATTGGCCCTTACGTTATTAAACACACACAGGTCAACAACAGGTACTGTTTAATCCCACATATTCCCTCAAACGAGCAGAATTGTCAATGCAGATTAAAATCTCTGCGATCAAACCCACCTGCTTACCATTCCTGAGTACATCTTATGCAGAATGGTCAGCATGGTTACGCAAACGAACTCTTGCCACTTCACACGGACGGAAGAGGGATGCGACTGGTATCTTAGGAACAGGCCTGGGAGTCTTGAATAGTATAGATGCTGAGATACTTGCCAACAAACTAGTCACAACCGCTACTGATCTGGACAAATTAAGACGTCCCCTACAGTCCTCTCTATTAGCATTGGGAAACCACCAACGGCTTTTATCGAATATATTGCCTCAATGGGAAGAAACGGGTGAAAAAGACCATCAGCTGATCACAGATGCACTTGGTACAACTCAAACCAATGTTTCCTTGGCTCTTAGTTGTATCCAAGCCCAATTGTGGATGCAATCTATGACAGCCGCAATCATAAGGGAAGGTGAAGAAGGCACCTTGCCCACCGAAATTCGAAAAGTAATATGGGATAACGCAATTGAATTTGAGAAAAAATTTCAGTCCAGGTGTTATCTGGTTAATTTCACCTACGATCCCACTGAGAGCAAAGCCACAGCTTTTGTCTTAACGATACGCAATGCCTCAGTATCCACCATATACCCAATCATCGCACTGGGGTTGAATCACCAAGGAGCTCTACTCTATCCAACACAGCACAGAGGTTGGGCACGACAAAATGAGACTAAATGGCAAACTGCTGATGTTGACGCATGCGTTTCACGAGACCAACAAGGATTCATTTGTGAGAGTAATACTCTCAAAGCACAAGACCTTTGTCTTGACACCAACCAGAATGTTTGTCACTTTGAGACACATCCCGATGAAACCCCAGAGACTGTGCTTGACTATATTGGGAAAGGGTGCGTTAGCATGAGGTCTCCCTGTAGTCTTGTATTCAGAGATGACATAGTAATCACTCAAATCTTTGTGTTTGAACTTTACTAACACAAAGTTACGGGATGCGACTTCAATTATTAAGCTCCTGTTACGTCTTTTCAATTGCTACAACCTAATTATACGTTGATTCGAGATTGTTGCCTGCCCCTATCGGAATGAATCTCTCCCTGGTGAAGAAGCTGCTAAAACACAATGAATTGAAGCGACTCTTGAAAGAGGCCCAAGAAAATAGACAGACAACTTTGATTACCGTCCATCATCAGGTTGAAGAAATACACCAAGCGTTGGAAAGAGTGAAGAGAGGCGAAGGACATAGATGGGGAGATCCTCTTTTTGGATGGTCACCGACAGTTACAGGACTTTATAACAAGATGCTTCACTCTGTTGTTGTTTTACTAATACTCACTGTATTGTGCTTTGCTTAGACAATTGTTTTGCATGTTAGACTTTGGATTATGATGAAAAGTTTAAATCGCTTGATCACTCCGCGAGAAGGATTTCCACTTGATATCCCTCACCACAAGAACACATGTGATCTTTCTTATCAGTGTTGAGTACGTCGACCTTGACTGACTGTAGACAAAGTTTTCCCTGCTGGCTCTTTGGGCGGGGGACCCATCTCCAGCCGTATGGCCATTTTTGTGCCTGGCGTGGCGCCAAGTGGGAAAGGGTGGTGTCGAGGCTGAAGGCAGCAGGAAAGCCCACAGCCCCCAGGTCTGTGGGGCTATCCAAGCGGTTCCCAAAGAGCTTTAGAACAAGGCATAGTTTTCCCTGCTGGCTCCTTCAGCGGGGAACCCATCTCCAGCCGTATGGCCATTTTTGTGCCTGGCGCGGCGCCAAGTGGGAAAGGGTGGTGTCGAGGCTGAAGGCAGCAGGAAAGCCCGCAGCCCCCAGGTCTGTGGGGCTACGCAAGCGGTTCCCAAAGAGCTTTAGAACAAGGCATAGTTTTCCCTGCTTGTTCGTTGGGCGGGGGACCCATCTCCAGCCGTATGGCCATTTTTGTGCCTGGCGCGGCGCCAAGTGGGAAAGGGTGGTGTCGAGTCTGAAGGCAGCAGGAAATCCCGCAGCCCCCAGGTCTGTGGGGCTACGCAAGCGGTTCCCAAAGAGCTTTAGAACAAGGCATAGTTTTCCCTGCTGGCTCTTTGGGCATGGGACCCATCTCCAGCCGTATGGCCATTTTTGTGCCTGGCGCGGCGCCAAGTGGGAAAGGGTGGTGTCGAGGCTGAAGGCAGCAGGAGAGCCTGCAGCCCCCAGGTCTGTAGGGCTATCCAAGCGGTTCACAAAGAGCTTTAGAACAAGGCATAGTTTTCCCTGCTGGCTCTTTGGGTGGGGGACCCATCTCCAGCCGTATGGCCATTTTTGAGCCTGGCGCGGCTCCAAGTGGGAAAGGGTGGTGTCGAGGCTGAAGGCAGCAGGAAAGCCCGCAGCCCCCAGGTCTGTGGGGCTACGCAAGCGGTTCTGAAAGAGCTTTAGAACAAGGCATAGTTTTCCCTGCTGGCTCCTTGGGCGGGGGACCCATCTCCAGCCATAGGCCATTTTTGTGACTGACGCGGTGCCAAGTGGGAAAGTGTGCTGTCGAGGCTGAAGGCAGCAAGAAAGCCTGCAGCCCCCAGGTCTGGGGGCTACGCAAGCGGTTCTGAAAGAGCTTTAGAACAAGGCATAGTTTTCCCTGCTGGCTCTTTGGGCATGGGACCCATCTCCAGCCGTATAGCTATTTTTGTGCCTGGCGCGGCGCCAAGTGGGAAAGGGTGTTGTCGAGGCTGAAGGCAGCAGGAAAGCCCGCAGCCCCCAGGTCTGTGGGGCTACGCAAGCGGTTCCCAAAGAGCTTTAGAACAAGGCATAGTTTTCCCTGCTGGCTCTTTGGGCGGGGCACCAATCTCCAGCCATAGGCCATTTTTGTGCCTGGCGCGGCGCCAAGTGGGAAAGGGTGGTGTCGAGGCTAAAGGCAGCAGGAGAGCCTGCAGCCCCCAGGTCTGTGGGGCTATCCAAGCGGTTCACAAAGAGCTTTAGAACAAGGCATAGTTTTCCCTGCTGACTCTTTGGGTGGGGGACCCATCTCCAGCCGTATGGCCATTTTTGAGCCTGGCGCGGCGCCAAGTGGGAAAGGGTGGCTTTGAGGCTGAAGGCAGCAGGAAAGCCCGCAGCCCCCAGGTCTGTGGGGCTACGCAAGCGGTTCCCAAAGAGCTTTAGAACAAGGCATAGTTTTCCCTGCTGGCTCCTTGGGCAGGGGACCCATCTCCAGCCATAGGCCATTTTTGTGACTGACGCGGTGCCAAGTGGGAAAGTGTGCTGTCGAGGCTGAAGGCAGCAAGAAAGCCTGCAGCCCCCAGGTCTGGGGGCTACACAAGCGGTTCCCAAAGAGCTTTAGAACAAGGCATAGTTTTCCCTGCTGGCTCTTTGGGCATGGGACCCATCTCCAGCCGTATAGCTATTTTTGTGCCTGGCGCGGCGCCAAGTGGGAAAGGGTTTTGTCGAGGCTGAAGGCAGCAGCAAAGCCCGCAGCCCCCAGGTCTGTGGGGCTACGCAAGCGGTTCCCAAAGAGCTTTAGAACAAGGCATAGTTTTCCCTGCTGGCTCTTTGGGCGGGGGACCCATCTCCAGCCGTATGGCCATTTTTGTGCCTGGCGTGGCGCCAAGTGGGAAAGGGTGGCTTTGAGGCTGAAGGCAGCAGGAAAGCCCGCAGCCCGGAGGTCTGTTGGGCTACGCAAGCGGTTCCCAAAGAGCTTTAGAACAAGGCATAGTTTTCCCTGCTGGCTCTTTGGGCGGGGGACCCATCTCCAGCCGTATGGCCATTTTTGTGCCTGGCGTAGCGCCAAGTGGGAAAGGGTGGCTTTGAGGCTGAAGGCAGCAGGAAAGCCTGCAGCCCCCAGGTCTGTGGGGCTACGCAAGCGGTTCCCAAAGAGCTTTAGAACAAGGCATAGTTTTCCCTGCTTGTTCGTTGGGCGGGGGACCCATCTCCAGCCATAGGCCATTTTTGTGCCTGGCGCGGCGCCAAGTGGGAAAGGGTGGTGTCGACGCTGAAGGCAGCAGGAAAGCCCGCAGCCCCCAGGTCTGTGGGGCTACGCAAGTGGTTCCCAAAGAGCTTTAGAACAAGGCATAGTTTTCCCTGCTGGCTCTTTGGGCGGGGGACCCATCTCCAGCCGTATGGCCATTTTTGTGCCTGGCGCAGTGCCAAGTGGGAAAGGGTGTTGTCGAGGCTGAAGGCAGCAGCAAAGCCCGCAGCCCCCAGGTCTGTGGCGCTACGCAAGCGGTTCCCAAAGAGCTTTAGAACAAGGCATAGTTTTCCCTGCTGGCTCTTTGGGCGGGGGACCCATCTCCAGCCGTATGGCCATTTTTGTGCCTGGCGCGGCGCCAAGTGGGAAAGGGTGGTGTCGAGGCTGAAGGCAGCAGGAAAGCCTGCAGCCCCCAGGTCTGTGGGGCTACGCAAGCGGTTCTGAAAGAGCTTTAGAACAAGGCATAGTTTTCCCTGCTGGCTCCTTGGGCGGGGGACCCATCTCCAGCCATAGGCCATTTTTGTGACTGACGCGGTGCCAAGTGGGAAAGTGTGCTGTCGAGGCTGAAGGCAGCAAGAAAGCCTGCAGCCCCCAGGTCTGGGGGCTACGCCAGCGGTTCTGAAAGAGCTTTAGAACAAGGCATAGTTTTCCCTGCTGGCTCTTTGGGCATGGGACCCATCTCCAGCCGTATAGCTATTTTTGTGCCTGGCGCGGCGCCAAGTGGGAAAGGGTGTTGTCGAGGCTGAAGGCAGCAGGAAAGCCCGCAGCCCCCAGGTCTGTGGGGCTACGCAAGCGGTTCCCAAAGAGCTTTAGAACAAGGCATAGTTTTCCCTGCTGGCTCTTTGGGCGGGGGACCCATCTCCAGCCGTATGGCCATTTTTGTGCCTGGCGCGGCGCCAAGTGGGAAAGGGTGGTGTCGAGGCTGAAGGCAGCAGGAGAGCCTGCAGCCCCCAGGTCTGTGGGGCTATCCAAGCGGTTCACAAAGAGCTTTAGAACAAGGCATAGTTTTCCCTGCTGGCTCCTTCAGCGGGGAACCCATCTCCAGCCGTATAGCTATTTTTGTGCCTGGCGCGGCGCCAAGTGGGAAAGGGTGGTGTCGAGGCTGAAGGCAGCAGCAAAGCCCGCAGCCCCCAGGTCTGTGGGGCTACGCAAGCGGTTCCCAAAGAGCTTTAGAACAAGGCATAGTTTTCCCTGCTGGCTCTTTGGGCGGTCGACACATCTCCAGCCGTATGGCCATTTTTGTGCCTGGCGCGGCGCCAAGTGGGAAAGGGTGGTGTCGAGGCTGAAGGCAGCAGGAAAGCCCGCAGCCCCCAGGTCTGTGGGGCTACGCAAGCGGTTCTGAAAGAGCTTTAGAACAAGGCATAGTTTTCCCTGCTGGCTCCTTGGGCGGGGGACCCATCTCCAGACATAGGCCATTTTTGTGCCTGGCGCGGCGCCAAGTGGGAAAGTGTGCTGTCGAGGCTGAAGGCAGCAAGAAAGCCTGCAGCCCCCAGGTCTGGGGGCTACGCAAGCGGTTCTGAAAGAGCTTTAGAACAAGGCATAGTTTTCCCTGCTGGCTCCTTGGGCAGGGGACCCATCTCCAGCCGTATAGCTATTTTTGTGCCTGGCGCGGCGCCAAGTGGGAAAGGGTGGTGTCGAGGCTGAAGGCAGCAGGAAAGCCCGCAGCCCCCAGGTCTGTGGGGCTACGCAAGCGGTTCCCAAAGAGCTTTAGAACAAGGCATAGTTTTCCCTGCTGGCTCTTTGGGCATGGGACCCATCTCCAGCCATAGGCCATTTTTGTGCCTGGCGCGGCGCCAAGTGGGAAAGGGTTGTGTCGAGGCTGAAGGCAGCAGGAGAGCCTGCAGCCCCCAGGTCTGTGGGGCTATCCAAGCGGTGCACAAAGAGCTTTAGAACAAGGCATAGTTTTCCCTGCTGACTCTTTGGGTGGGGGACCCATCTCCAGCCGTATGGCCATTTTTGAGCCTGGCGCGGCGCCAAGTGGGAAAGGGTGGTGTCGAGGCTGAAGGCAGCAGGAAAGCCCGCAGCCCCCAGGTCTGTGGGGCTACGCAAGCGGTTCCCAAAGAGCTTTAGAACAAGGCATAGTTTTCCCTGCTGGCTCCTTGGGCAGGGGACCCATCTCCAGCCATAGGCCATTTTTGTGACTGACGCGGTGCCAAGTGGGAAAGTGTGCTGTCGAGGCTGAAGGCAGCAAGAAAGCCTGCAGCCACCAGGTCTGGGGGCTACGCAAGCGGTTCTGAAAGAGCTTTAGAACAAGGCATAGTTTTCCCTGCTGGCTCTTTGGGCATGGGACCCATCTCCAGCCGTATAGCTATTTTTGTGCCTGGCGCGGCGCCAAGTGGGAAAGGGTGTTGTCGAGGCTGAAGGCAGCAGGAAAGCCCGCAGCCCCCAGGTCTGTGGGGCTACGCAAGCGGTTCCCAAAGAGCTTTAGAACAAGGCATAGTTTTCCCTGCTGGCTCTTTGGGCGGGGCACCCATCTCCAGCCATAGGCCATTTTTGTGCCTGGCGCGGTGCCAAGTGGGAAAGGGTGGTTTTGAGGCTGAAGGCAGCAGCAAAGCCTGCAGCCCCCAGGTCTGTGGGGCTACGCAAGCGGTTCCCAAAGAGCTTTAGAACAAGGCATAGTTTTCCCTGCTGGCTCTTTGGGCATGGGACCCATCTCCATCCATAGGCCATTTTTGTGCCTGACGCGGTGCCAAAAGGGAAAGTGTGCTGTCGAGGCTGAAGGCAGCAAGAAAGCCTGCAGCCCCCAGGTCTGTGGGGCCAAGCAAGCGGTTCCCAAAGAGCTTTAGAACAAGGCATAGTTTTCCCTGCTGGCTCCTTGGGCAGGGGACCCATCTCCAGCCGTATGGCCATTTGTGTGCGTGGCGAGGCACCTAGTGGGAAAGGGTGTTGTCTAGGCTGAAGGCAGCAGGAAAGCCCACAGGCCCAAGATCTGTTGGGCTACGCATGCGGTACCCAAAGAGCTTTAGAACAAGGCATAGTTTTCCCTGCTGGCTCTTTGGGCGGGGGACCCATCTCCAGCCGTATGGCCATTTTTGTGCCTGGCGTGGCGCCAAGTGGGAAAGGGTGGTGTCGAGGCTGAAGGCAGCAGGAAAGCCCGCAGCCCCCAGGTCTGTTGGGCTACGCAAGTGGTTCCCAAAGAGATTTAGAACAAGGCATAGTTTTCCCTGCTGGCTCTTTGGGCGGGGGACCCATCTCCAGCCGTATGGCCATTTTTGTGCCTGGCGTAGCTCCAAGTGGGAAAGGGTGGCTTTGAGGCTGAAGGCAGCAGGAAAGCCCGCAGCCCCCAGGTCTGTGGGGCTACGCAAGCGGTTCCCAAAGAGCTTTAGAACAAGGCATAGTTTTCCCTGCTTGTTCGTTGGGCGGGGGACCCATCTCCAGCCATAGGCCATTTTTGTGCCTGGCGCGGCGCCAAGTGGGAAAGGGTGGTTTTGAGGCTGAAGGCAGCAGCAAAGCCCGCAGCCCCCAGGTCTGTGGGGCTACGCAAGCGGTTCCCAAAGAGCTTTAGAAGAAGGCATAGTTTTCCCTGCTGGCTCTTTGGGCGGGGGACCCATCTCCAGCCGTATGGCCATTTTTGTGCCTGGCGCGGCGCCAAGTGGGAAAGGGTGGTGTCGAGGCTGAAGGCAGCAGGAAAGCCCACAGCCCCCAGTTCTGTGGGGCTACGCAAGCGGTTCCCAAAGAGCTTTAGAACAAGGCATAGTTTTCCCTGCTGGCTCTTTGGGCGGGGGACCCATCTCCAGCCATAGGCCATTTTTGTGCCTGGCGCAGTGCCAAGTGGGAAAGGGTGGTGTCGAGGCTGAAGGCAGCAGGAAAGCCCGCAGCCCCCAGGTCTGTGGGGCTACGCAAGCGGTTCACAAAGAGCTTTAGAACAAGGCATAGTTTTCCCTGCTGGCTCTTTGGGCGGGGGACCCATCTCCAGCCGTATGCCCATTTTTGTGCCTGGCGCAGTGCCAAGTGGGAAAGGGTGGTGTCGAGGCTGAAGGCAGCAGGAGAGCCTGCAGCCCCCAGGTCTGTGGGGCTACGCAAGCGGTTCCCAAAGAGCTTTAGAACAAGGCATAGTTTTCCCTGCTGGCTCTTTGGGCGGGGGACCCATCTCCAGCCGTATGGCCATTTTTGTGCCTGGCGCGGCGCCAAGTGGGAAAGGGTGGTGTCGAGGCTGAAGGCAGCAGGAAAGCCCGCAGCCCCCAGGTCTGTGGGGCCAAGCAAGCGGTTCCCAAAGAGCTTTAGAACAAGGCATAGTTTTCCCTGCTGGCTCTTAGGGCGGTCGACCCATCTCCAGCCGTATGGCCATTTTTGTGCCTGGCGCGGCGCCAAGTGGGAAAGGGTGGCTTTGAGGCTGAAGGCAGCAGCAAAGCCCGCAGCCCCCAGGTCTGTGGGGCTACGCAAGCGGTTCCCAAAGAGCTTTAGAACAAGGCATAGTTTTCCCTGCTGGCTCTTTGGGCGGGGGACCCATCTCCAGCCGTATGGCCATTTTTGTGCCTGGCGCGGCGCCAAGTGGGAAAGGGTGGTTTTGAGGCTGAAGGCAGGAGCAAAGCCTGCAGCCCCCAGGTCTGTGGGGCTACGCAAGTGGTTCCCAAAGAGCTTTAGAACAAGGCATAGTTTTCCCTGCTGGCTCTTTGGGCGGGGGACCCATCTCCAGCCGTATGGCCATTTTTGTGCCTGGCCAGGGGCCAAGTGGGAAAGGGTGGTGTCGAGGTTGAAGGCAGCAGGAAGGCCCACAGCCCCCAGGTCTGTGGGGCTACGCAAGTGGTTCCCAAAGAGCTTTAGAACAAGGCATAGTTTTCCCTGCTGGCTCTTTGGGCGGGGCACCCATCTCCAGCCATAGGCCATTTTTGTGCCTGGCGCGGTGCCAAGTGGGAAAGAGTGGTTTTGAGGCTGAAGACAGCAGGAAACCCCACAGCCCCAGGTCTGTGGGGCTACGCAAGCGGTTCCCAAAGAGCTTTAGAACAAGGCATAGTTTTCCCTGCTGGCTCTTTGGGCATGGGACCCATCTCCATCCATAGGCCATTTTTGTGCCTGACGCGGTGCCAAATGGGAAAGTGTGCTGTCGAGGCTGAAGGCAGCAAGAAAGCCTGCAGCCCCCACGTCTGTGGGGCCAAGCAAGCGGTTCCCAAAGAGCTTTAGAACAAGGCATAGTTTTCCCTGCTGGCTCCTTGGGCAGGGGACCCATCTCCAGCCGTATGGCCATTTTTGAGCCTGGCGTGGCGCCAAGTGAGAAAGGGTGGCTTTGAGGCTCAAGGCAGCAGGAAAGCCCGCAGCCCCCAGGTCTGTGGGGCTACGCAAGCGGTTCCCAAAGAGCTTTAGAACAAGGCATAGTTTTCCCTGCTGGCTCTTTGGGCGGGGGACCCATCTCCAGCCATATGGCCATTTTTGTGCCTGGCGCGGCGCCAAGTGGGAAAGGGTGGTTTTGAGGCTGAAGGCAGCAGGAAAGCCCGCAGCCCCCATGTCTGTGGGGCCAAGCAAGCGGTTCCCAAAGAGCTTTAGAACAAGGCATAGTTTTCCCTGCTGGCTCTTTGGGCGGGGGACCCATCTCCAGCCATAGGCCATTTTTGTGCTTGATAGGGCGCCAAGTGCGAAAGGGTGGCTTTGAGGCTGAAGGCAGCAGGAAAGCCTGCAGCCCCCAGGTCTGTGGGGCTACGCAAGCAGTTCCCAAAGAGCTTTAGAACAAGGCATAGTTTTCCCTGCTGCCTCTTTGTTCGGGGGACCCATCTCCAGCCATAGGCCATTTTTGTGCCTGGCCCGGCGCCCAGTGGGAAAGGGTGGCTTTGAGGCTTGAAGGCAGCAGGAAAGCCCGCAGCCCCCAGGTCTGTGGGGCTACGCAAGCGGTTCCCAAAGAGCTTTAGAACAAGGCATAGTTTTCCCTGCTGGCTCTTTGGGCGGGGGACCCATCTCCAGCCGTATGGCCATTTTTGTGCATGGCGCAGCGCCAAGTGGGAAATGGTGGTATCGAGGCTGAAGGCAGCAGGAAAGCCCGCAGCCCCCAGGTCTGTGGGGCTACGCAAGCGGTTCCCAAAGAGCTTTAGAACAAGGCATAGTTTTCCCTGCTGGCTCTTTGGGCATGGGACCCATCTCCACCCATAGGCCATTTTTGTGCCTGATAGGGCGCCAAGTGGGAAAGGGTTGCTTTGAGGCTGAAGACAGCAGGAAACCCCGCAGCCCCCAGGTGTGTGGGGCTACGCAAGCAGTTCCCAAAGAGTTTTAGAACAAGGCATAGTTTTCCCTGCTGGCTCTCTGGGCGGGGGACCCATCTCCACCCGTATGGCCATTTTTGAGCCTGGCGCGGCGCCAGGTGGGAAAGGGGGCTTTGAGGCTGAAGGCAGGAGCAAAGCCTGCAGCCCCCAGGTCTGTGGTGCTACGCAAGCGGTTCCCAAAGAGCTTTAGAACAAGGCATAGTTTTCCCAGCTGGCTCTTAGGGCATGGGACCCATCTCAGCCATAGGCCATTTTTGTGCCTGGCGCGAAGCCAAGTGGGAAAGGGTGGCTTTGAGGCTGAAGGCAGCAGGAAAGCCCGCAGCCCCCAGGTCTGTGCGGCTACGCAAGCGGTTCCCAAAGACCTTCAGAACAAGGCATAGTTTTCCCTGCTGGCTCTTTGGGCGGGGGACCCATCTCCAGCCATAGGCCATTTTTGTGCCTGGCGCGGCGCCAAGAGGGAAAGGGTGGTGTCGAGGCTAAAGGCAGCAGGAAAGCCCGCAGCCCCCAGGTCTGTGGGGCTACGCAAGCGGTTCCCAAAGAGCTTTAGAACAAGGCATAGTTTTCCCTGCTGGCTCTTTGGGCGGGGGACCCATCTCCAGCCGTATGGCCATTTTTGTGCATGGCGCAGCGCCAAGTGGGAAATGGTGGTATCGACGCTGAAGGCAGCAGGAAAGCCCGCAGCCCCCAGGTCTGTGGGGCTACGCAAGCGGTTCCCAAAGAGCTTTAGAACAAGGCATAGTTTTCCCTGCTGGCTCTTTGGGCATGGGACCCATCTCCAGCCATAGGCCATTTTTGTGCCTGATAGGGCGCCAAGTGGGAAAGGGTGGCTTTGAGGCTGAAGACAGCAGGAAAGCCTGCAGCCCCCAGGTCTGTGGGGCTACGCAAGCGGTTCCCAAAGAGCTTTAGAACAAGGCATAGTTTTCCCTGCTGGCTCTTTGGGCGGGGGACCCATCTCCAGCCGTATGGCTATTTTTGTGCCTGACGCGGTGCGTAGTGGCATAGGGTGGTTTTGAGGCTGAAGGCAGCAGGAAAGCCCGCAGCCCCCAGGTCTGTGGGGCCAAGCAAGCGGTTCCCAAAGAGCTTTAGAACAAGGCATAGTTTTCCCTGCTGGCTCTTTGGGCGGGGGACCCATCTCCAGCCGTATGGCCATTTTTGTGCCTGGCGCGGTGCGTAGTGGGAAAGGGTGGTGTCGAGGCTGAAGGCAGCAGCAAAGCCTGCAGCCCCCAGGTCTGTGGGGCTACGCAAGCGGTTCCCAAAGAGCTTTAGAACAAGGCATAGTTTTCCCTGCTGGCTCTTTGAGCATGGGACCCATCTCCATCCGTATGGCCATTTTTGTCCCTGGCCCGGCGCCAAGTGGGAAAGGGTGGCTTTGAGGCTGAAGGCAGCAGGAAAGCCCGCAGCCCCCACGTCTGTGGGGCTACGCAAGCGGTTCCCAAAGAGCTTTAGAACAAGGCATAGTTTTCCCTGCTCGCTCTTTGGGAGGGGGGACCCATCTCCAGCCATATGGCCATTTTTGTGCCTGGCGAAGCCCCAAGTGCGAAAGGGTGGCTTTGAGGCTGAAGGCAGCAGGAAAGCCCGCAGCCCCCAGGTCTGTGGGGCTACGCAAGCGGTTCCCAAAGAGCTTTAGAACAAGGCATAGTTTTCCCTGCTGGTTCTTTGGGCGGGGGACCCATCTCCAGCCGTATGGCCATTTTTGTGGCTGATAGGGCGCCAAGTGGGAAAGGGTGGCTTTGAGGCTGAAGACAGCAGGAAAGCCCGCAGCCCCAAGGTCTGTGGGGCCAAGCAAGCGGTTCCCAAAGAGCTTTAGAACAAGGCATAGTTTTCCCAGCTGGCTCTTTGGGCGTGGGACCCATCTCCAGACGTATGGCCATTTTTGTGCCTGGCGCGGTGCGTAGTGGGAAAGGGTGGTGTCGAGGCTGAAGGCAGCAGCAAAGCCTGCAGCCCCCAGGTCTGTGGGGCCAAGCAAGCGGTTCCCAAAGAGCTTTAGAACAAGGCATAGTTTTCCCTGCTGGCTCTTTGAGCATGGGACCCATCTCCAGCCGTATGGCCATTTTTGTCCCTGGCCCGGCGCCAAGTGGGAAAGGGTGGCTTTGAGGCTGAAGGCAGCAGGAAAAACCCGCAGCCCCCAGGTCTGTGGGGCTACGCAAGCGGTTCCCAAAGAGCTTTAGAACAAGGCATAGTTTTCCCTGCTGGCTCTTTGGGCGGGGGACCCATCTGCAGACATATGGCCATTTTTGTGCGTGGCCAGGGGCCAAGTGGGAAAGGGTGGTTTTGAGGCTGAAGGCAGCAGGAAAGCCCGCAGCCCCCAGGTGTGTGGGGCTACGCAAGCGGTTCCCAAAGAGCTTTAGAACAAGGCATAGTTTTCCCTGCTGGCTCTTTGGGCATGGGACCCATCTCCAGCCATAGGCCATTTTTGTGCTTGATAGGGCGCCAAGTGAGAAAGGGTTGCTTTGAGGCTGAAGACAGCAGGAAAGCCCGCAGCCCCCAGGTCTGTGCGGCTACGCAAGCGGTTCCCAAAGAGCTTTAGAACAAGGCATAGTTTTCCCTGCTGGCTCTTTGGGCGGGGGACCCATCTCCAGCCGTATGGCCATTTTTGTGCATGGCGCAGCGCCAAGTGGGAAATGGTGGTATCGAGGCTGAAGGCAGCAGGAAAGCCCGCAGCCCCCAGGTCTGTGGGGCTACGCAAGCGGTTCCCAAAGAGCTTTAGAACAAGGCATAGTTTTCCCTGCTGGCTCTTTGGGCGGGGGACCCATCTGCAGACATATGGCCATTTTTGTGCCTGGCCAGGGGCCAAGTGGGAAAGGGTGGTTTTGAGGCTGAAGGCAGCAGGAAAGCCCGCAGCCCCCAGGTGTGTGGGGCTACGCAAGCGGTTCCCAAAGACCTTTAGAACAAGGCATAGTTTTCCCTGCTGGCTCTTTGGGCATGGGACCCATCTCCAGCCATAGGCCATTTTTGTGCTTGATAGGGCGCCAAGTGAGAAAGGGTTGCTTTGAGGCTGAAGACAGCAGGAAAGCCCGCAGCCCCCAGGTGTGTGGGGCTACGCAAGCGGTTCCCAAAGAGCTTTAGAACAAGGCATAGTTTTCCCTGCTGGCTCTCTGGGCGGGGGACCCATCTCCAGCCGTATGGCCATTTTTGAGCCTGGCGCGGCGCCAGGTGGGAAAGGGGGCTTTGAGGCTGAAGGCAGGAGCAAAGCCTGCAGCCCCCAGGTCTGTGGTGCTACGCAAGCGGTTCCCAAAGAGCTTTAGAACAAGGCATAGTTTTCCCAGCTGGCTCTTAGGGCATGGGACCCATCTCCAGCCATAGGCCATTTTTGTGCCTGGCGCGAAGCCAAGTGGGAAAGGGTGGCTTTGAGGCTGAAGGCAGCAGGAAAGCCCGCAGCCCCCAGGTCTGTGCGGCTACGCAAGCGGTTCCCAAAGAGCTTTAGAACAAGGCATAGTTTTCCCTGCTGGCTCTTTGGGCGGGGGACCCATCTCCAGCCGTACGGCCATTTTTGTGCCTGGCGCGGCGCCAAGAGGGAAAGGGTGGTGTCGAGGCTAAAGGCAGCAGGAAAGCCCGCAGCCCCCAGGTCTGTGGGGCTACGCAAGCGGTTCCCAAAGAGCTTTAGAACAAGGCATAGTTTTCCCTGCTGGCTCTTTGGGCGGGGGACCCATCTCCAGCCGTATGGCCATTTTTGTGCATGGCGCAGCGCCAAGTGGGAAATGGTGGTATCGAGGCTGAAGGCAGCAGGAAAGCCCGCAGCCCCCAGGTCTGTGGGGCTACGCAAGCGGTTCCCAAAGAGCTTTAGAACAAGGCATAGTTTTCCCTGCTGGCTCTTTGGGCATGGGACCCATCTCCACCCATAGGCCATTTTTGTGCCTGATAGGGCGCCAAGTGGGAAAGGGTGGCTTTGAGGCTGAAGACAGCAGGAAAGCCTGCAGCCCCCAGGTCTGTGGGGCTACGCAAGCGGTTCCCAAAGAGCTTTAGAACAAGGCATAGTTTTCCCTGCTGGCTCTTTGGGCGGGGGACCCATCTCCAGCCGTATGGCTATTTTTGTGCCTGACGCGGTGCGTAGTGGCATAGGGTGGTTTTGAGGCTGAAGGCAGCAGGAAAGCCCGCAGCCCCCAGGTCTGTGGGGCCAAGCAAGCGGTTCCCAAAGAGCTTTAGAACAAGGCATAGTTTTCCCTGCTGGCTCTTTGGGCGGGGGACCCATCTCCAGCCGTATGGCCATTTTTGTGCCTGGCGCGGTGCGTAGTGGGAAAGGGTGGTGTCGAGGCTGAAGGCAGCAGCAAAGCCTGCAGCCCCCAGGTCTGTGGGGCTACGCAAGCGGTTCCCAAAGAGCTTTAGAACAAGGCATAGTTTTCCCTGCTGGCTCTTTGAGCATGGGACCCATCTCCATCCGTATGGCCATTTTTGTCCCTGGCCCGGCGCCAAGTGGGAAAGGGTGGCTTTGAGGCTGAAGGCAGCAGGAAAGCCCGCAGCCCCCACGTCTGTGGGGCTACGCAAGCGGTTCCCAAAGAGCTTTAGAACAAGGCATAGTTTTCCCTGCTCGCTCTTTGGGAGGGGGACCCATCTCCAGCCATATGGCCATTTTTGTGCCTGGCGAAGCCCCAAGTGCGAAAGGGTGGCTTTGAGGCTGAAGGCAGCAGGAAAGCCCGCAGCCCCCAGGTCTGTGGGGCTACGCAAGCGGTTCCCAAAGAGCTTTAGAACAAGGCATAGTTTTCCCTGCTGGTTCTTTGGGCGGGGGACCCATCTCCAGCCGTATGGCCATTTTTGTGGCTGATAGGGCGCCAAGTGGGAAAGGGTGGCTTTGAGGCTGAAGACAGCAGGAAAGCCCGCAGCCCCAAGGTCTGTGGGGCCAAGCAAGCGGTTCCCAAAGAGCTTTAGAACAAGGCATAGTTTTCCCAGCTGGCTCTTTGGGCGTGGGACCCATCTCCAGACGTATGGCCATTTTTGTGCCTGGCGCGGTGCGTAGTGGGAAAGGGTGGTGTCGAGGCTGAAGGCAGCAGCAAAGCCTGCAGCCCCCAGGTCTGTGGGGCCAAGCAAGCGGTTCCCAAAGAGCTTTAGAACAAGGCATAGTTTTCCCTGCTGGCTCTTTGAGCATGGGACCCATCTCCAGCCGTATGGCCATTTTTGTCCCTGGCCCGGCGCCAAGTGGGAAAGGGTGGCTTTGAGGCTGAAGGCAGCAGGAAAAACCCGCAGCCCCCAGGTCTGTGGGGCTACGCAAGCGGTTCCCAAAGAGCTTTAGAACAAGGCATAGTTTTCCCTGCTGGCTCTTTGGGCGGGGGACCCATCTGCAGACATATGGCCATTATTGTGCGTGGCCAGGGGCCAAGTGGGAAAGGGTGGTTTTGAGGCTGAAGGCAGCAGGAAAGCCCGCAGCCCCCAGGTGTGTGGGGCTACGCAAGCGGTTCCCAAAGAGCTTTAGAACAAGGCATAGTTTTCCCTGCTGGCTCTTTGGGCATGGGACCCATCTCCAGCCATAGGCCATTTTTGTGCTTGATAGGGCGCCAAGTGAGAAAGGGTTGCTTTGAGGCTGAAGACAGCAGGAAAGCCCGCAGCCCCCAGGTCTGTGCGGCTACGCAAGCGGTTCCCAAAGAGCTTTAGAACAAGGCATAGTTTTCCCTGCTGGCTCTTTGGGCGGGGGACCCATCTCCAGCCGTATGGCCATTTTTGTGCATGGCGCAGCGCCAAGTGGGAAATGGTGGTATCGAGGCTGAAGGCAGCAGGAAAGCCCGCAGCCCCCAGGTCTGTGGGGCTACGCAAGCGGTTCCCAAAGAGCTTTAGAACAAGGCATAGTTTTCCCTGCTGGCTCTTTGGGCGGGGGACCCATCTGCAGACATATGGCCATTTTTGTGCCTGGCCAGGGGCCAAGTGGGAAAGGGTGGTTTTGAGGCTGAAGGCAGCAGGAAAGCCCGCAGCCCCCAGGTGTGTGGGGCTACGCAAGCGGTTCCCAAAGACCTTTAGAACAAGGCATAGTTTTCCCTGCTGGCTCTTTGGGCATGGGACCCATCTCCAGCCATAGGCCATTTTTGTGCTTGATAGGGCGCCAAGTGAGAAAGGGTTGCTTTGAGGCTGAAGACAGCAGGAAAGCCCGCAGCCCCCAGGTGTGTGGGGCTACGCAAGCGGTTCCCAAAGAGCTTTAGAACAAGGCATAGTTTTCCCTGCTGGCTCTCTGGGCGGGGGACCCATCTCCAGCCGTATGGCCATTTTTGAGCCTGGCGCGGCGCCAGGTGGGAAAGGGGGCTTTGAGGCTGAAGGCAGGAGCAAAGCCTGCAGCCCCCAGGTCTGTGGTGCTACGCAAGCGGTTCCCAAAGAGCTTTAGAACAAGGCATAGTTTTCCCAGCTGGCTCTTAGGGCATGGGACCCATCTCCAGCCATAGGCCATTTTTGTGCCTGGCGCGAAGCCAAGTGGGAAAGGGTGGCTTTGAGGCTGAAGGCAGCAGGAAAGCCCGCAGCCCCCAGGTCTGTGCGGCTACGCAAGCGGTTCCCAAAGAGCTTTAGAACAAGGCATAGTTTTCCCTGCTGGCTCTTTGGGCGGGGGACCCATCTCCAGCCGTACGGCCATTTTTGTGCCTGGCGCGGCGCCAAGAGGGAAAGGGTGGTGTCGAGGCTAAAGGCAGCAGGAAAGCCCGCAGCCCCCAGGTCTGTGGGGCTACGCAAGCGGTTCCCAAAGAGCTTTAGAACAAGGCATAGTTTTCCCTGCTGGCTCTTTGGGCGGGGGACCCATCTCCAGCCGTACGGCCATTTTTGTGCATGGCGCAGCGCCAAGTGGGAAATGGTGGTATCGAGGCTGAAGGCAGCAGGAAAGCCCGCAGCCCCCAGGTCTGTGGGGCTACGCAAGCGGTTCCCAAAGAGCTTTAGAACAAGGCATAGTTTTCCCTGCTGGCTCTTTGGGCATGGGACCCATCTCCACCCATAGGCCATTTTTGTGCCTGATAGGGCGCCAAGTGGGAAAGGGTGGCTTTGAGGCTGAAGACAGCAGGAAAGCCTGCAGCCCCCAGGTCTGTGGGGCTACGCAAGCGGTTCCCAAAGACCTTTAGAACAAGGCATAGTTTTCCCTGCTGGCTCTTTGGGCGGGGGACCCATCTCCAGCCGTATGGCTATTTTTGTGCCTGACGCGGTGCGTAGTGGCATAGGGTGGTTTTGAGGCTGAAGGCAGCAGGAAAGCCCGCAGCCCCCACGTCTGTGGGGCCAAGCAAGCGGTTCCCAAAGAGCTTTAGAACAAGGCATAGTTTTCCCTGCTGGCTCTTTGGGCGGGGGACCCATCTCCAGCCGTATGGCCATTTTTGTGCCTGGCGCGGTGCGTAGTGGGAAAGGGTGGTGTCGAGGCTGAAGGCAGCAGCAAAGCCTGCAGCCCCCAGGTCTGTGGGGCCAAGCAAGCGGTTCCCAAAGAGCTTTAGAACAAGGCATAGTTTTCCCTGCTGGCTCTTTGAGCATGGGACCCATCTCCAGCCGTATGGCCATTTTTGTCCCTGGCCCGGCGCCAAGTGGGAAAGGGTGGCTTTGAGGCTGAAGGCAGCAGGAAAGCCCGCAGCCCCCACGTCTGTGGGGCTACGCAAGCGGTTCCCAAAGAGCTTTAGAACAAGGCATAGTTTTCCCTGCTCGCTCTTTGGGAGGGGGACCCATCTCCAGCCATATGGCCATTTTTGTGCCTGGCGAAGCCCCAAGTGCGAAAGGGTGGCTTTGAGGCTGAAGGCAGCAGGAAAGCCCGCAGCCCCCAGGTCTGTGGGGCTACGCAAGCGGTTCCCAAAGAGCTTTAGAACAAGGCATAGTTTTCCCTGCTGGCTCTTTGGGCGGGGGACCCATCTCCAGCCGTATGGCCATTTTTGTGGCTGATAGGGCGCCAAGTGGGAAAGGGTGGCTTTGAGGCTGAAGACAGCAGGAAAGCCCGCAGCCCCAAGGTCTGTGGGGCCAAGCAAGCGGTTCCCAAAGAGCTTTAGAACAAGGCATAGTTTTCCCAGCTGGCTCTTTGGGCGTGGGACCCATCTCCAGACGTATGGCCATTTTTGTGCCTGGCGCGGTGCGTAGTGGGAAAGGGTGGTGTCGAGGCTGAAGGCAGCAGCAAAGCCTGCAGCCCCCAGGTCTGTGGGGCCAAGCAAGCGGTTCCCAAAGAGCTTTAGAACAAGGCATAGTTTTCCCTGCTGGCTCTTTGAGCATGGGACCCATCTCCAGCCGTATGGCCATTTTTGTCCCTGGCCCGGCGCCAAGTGGGAAAGGGTGGCTTTGAGGCTGAAGGCAGCAGGAAAAACCCGCAGCCCCCAGGTCTGTGGGGCTACGCAAGCGGTTCCCAAAGAGCTTTAGAACAAGGCATAGTTTTCCCTGCTGGCTCTTTGGGCGGGGGACCCATCTGCAGACATATGGCCATTTTTGTGCCTGGCCAGGGGCCAAGTGGGAAAGGGTGGTTTTGAGGCTGAAGGCAGCAGGAAAGCCCGCAGCCCCCAGGTGTGTGGGGCTACGCAAGCGGTTCCCAAAGAGCTTTAGAACAAGGCATAGTTTTCCCTGCTGGCTCTTTGGGCATGGGACCCATCTCCAGCCATAGGCCATTTTTGTGCTTGATAGGGCGCCAAGTGAGAAAGGGTTGCTTTGAGGCTGAAGACAGCAGGAAAGCCCGCAGCCCCCAGGTCTGTGCGGCTACGCAAGCGGTTCCCAAAGAGCTTTAGAACAAGGCATAGTTTTCCCTGCTGGCTCTTTGGGCGGGGGACCCATCTCCAGCCGTATGGCCATTTTTGTGCATGGCGCAGCGCCAAGTGGGAAATGGTGGTATCGAGGCTGAAGGCAGCAGGAAAGCCCGCAGCCCCCAGGTCTGTGGGGCTACGCAAGCGGTTCCCAAAGAGCTTTAGAACAAGGCATAGTTTTCCCTGCTGGCTCTTTGGGCGGGGGACCCATCTGCAGACATATGGCCATTTTTGTGCCTGGCCAGGGGCCAAGTGGGAAAGGGTGGTTTTGAGGCTGAAGGCAGCAGGAAAGCCCGCAGCCCCCAGGTGTGTGGGGCTACGCAAGCGGTTCCCAAAGACCTTTAGAACAAGGCATAGTTTTCCCTGCTGGCTCTTTGGGCATGGGACCCATCTCCAGCCATAGGCCATTTTTGTGCTTGATAGGGCGCCAAGTGAGAAAGGGTTGCTTTGAGGCTGAAGACAGCAGGAAAGCCCGCAGCCCCCAGGTGTGTGGGGCTACGCAAGCGGTTCCCAAAGAGCTTTAGAACAAGGCATAGTTTTCCCTGCTGGCTCTCTGGGCGGGGGACCCATCTCCAGCCGTATGGCCATTTTTGAGCCTGGCGCGGCGCCAGGTGGGAAAGGGGGCTTTGAGGCTGAAGGCAGGAGCAAAGCCTGCAGCCCCCAGGTCTGTGGTGCTACGCAAGCGGTTCCCAAAGAGCTTTAGAACAAGGCATAGTTTTCCCAGCTGGCTCTTAGGGCATGGGACCCATCTCCAGCCATAGGCCATTTTTGTGCCTGGCGCGAAGCCAAGTGGGAAAGGGTGGCTTTGAGGCTGAAGGCAGCAGCAAAGCCCGCAGCCCCCAGGTCTGTGCGGCTACGCAAGCGGTTCCCAAAGAGCTTTAGAACAAGGCATAGTTTTCCCTGCTGGCTCTTTGGGCGGGGGACCCATCTCCA
Organism: Rissa tridactyla; assembly: GCF_028500815.1. Lineage (NCBI taxonomy): Eukaryota > Metazoa > Chordata > Aves > Charadriiformes > Laridae > Rissa > Rissa tridactyla. Next base: position 325,317 of record NW_026529351.1, read on the forward strand.
GCCGTACGGCCATTTTTGTGCCTGGCGCGGCGCCAAGAGGGAAAGGGTGGTGTCGAGGCTAAAGGCAGCAGGAAAGCCCGCAGCCCCCAGGTCTGTGGGGCTACGCAAGCGGTTCCCAAAGAGCTTTAGAACAAGGCATAGTTTTCCCTGCTGGCTCTTTGGGCATGGGACCCATCTCCACCCATAGGCCATTTTTGTGCCTGATAGGGCGCCAAGTGGGAAAGGGTGGCTTTGAGGCTGAAGACAGCAGGAAAGCCTGCAGCCCCCAGGTCTGTGGGGCTACGCAAGCGGTTCCCAAAGACCTTTAGAACAAGGCATAGTTTTCCCTGCTGGCTCTTTGGGCGGGGGACCCATCTCCAGCCGTATGGCTATTTTTGTGCCTGACGCGGTGCGTAGTGGCATAGGGTGGTTTTGAGGCTGAAGGCAGCAGGAAAGCCCGCAGCCCCCACGTCTGTGGGGCCAAGCAAGCGGTTCCCAAAGAGCTTTAGAACAAGGCATAGTTTTCCCTGCTGGCTCTTTGGGCGGGGGACCCATCTCCAGCCGTATGGCCATTTTTGTGCCTGGCGCGGTGCGTAGTGGGAAAGGGTGGTGTCGAGGCTGAAGGCAGCAGCAAAGCCTGCAGCCCCCAGGTCTGTGGGGCCAAGCAAGCGGTTCCCAAAGAGCTTTAGAACAAGGCATAGTTTTCCCTGCTGGCTCTTTGAGCATGGGACCCATCTCCAGCCGTATGGCCATTTTTGTCCCTGGCCCGGCGCCAAGTGGGAAAGGGTGGCTTTGAGGCTGAAGGCAGCAGGAAAGCCCGCAGCCCCCACGTCTGTGGGGCTACGCAAGCGGTACCCAAAGAGCTTTAGAACAAGGCATAGTTTTCCCTGCTCGCTCTTTGGGAGGGGGACCCATCTCCAGCCATATGGCCATTTTTGTGCCTGGCGAAGCCCCAAGTGCGAAAGGGTGGCTTTGAGGCTGAAGGCAGCAGGAAAGCCCGCAGCCCCCAGGTCTGTGGGGCTACGCAAGCGGTTCCCAAAGAGCTTTAGAACAAGGCATAGTTTTCCCTGCTGGCTCTTTGGGCGGGGGACCCATCTCCAGCCGTATGGCCATTTTTGTGGCTGATAGGGCGCCAAGTGGGAAAGGGTGGTGTCGAGGCTGAAGACAGCAGGAAAGCCCGCAGCCCCCACGTCTGTGGGGCCAAGCAAGCGGTTCCCAAAGAGCTTTAGAACAAGGCATAGTTTTCCCAGCTGGCTTTTTGGGCGTGGGACCCATCTCCAGACGTATGGCCATTTTTGTGCCTGGCGCGGTGCGTCGTGGGAAAGGGTGGTGTCGAGGCTGAAGGCAGCAGCAAAGCCTGCAGCCCCCAGGTCTGTGGGGCTACGCAAGCGGTTCCCAAAGAGCTTCAGAACAAGGCATAGTTTTCCCTGCTGGCTCTTTGGGCGGGGGACCCATCTCCAGCCATAGGCCATTTTTGTGCCTGGCCCGGCGCCCAGTGGGAAAGGGTGGCTTTGAGGCTTGAAGGCAGCAGGAAAGCCCGCAGTCCCCAGGTCTGTGGGGCTACGCAAGCGGTTCCCAAAGAGCTTTAGAACAAGGCATAGTTTTCCCTGCTGGCTCTTTGGGCATGGGACCCATCTCCAGCCATAGGCCATTTTTGTGCTTGATAGGGCGCCAAGTGGGAAAGGGTGGTGTCGAGGCTGAAGGCAGCAGGAAAGCCCGCAGCCCCCAGGTCTGTGCGGCTACGCAAGCGGTTCCCAAAGAGCTTTAGAACAAGGCATAATTTTCCCTGCTGGCTCTCTGGGCGGGGGACCCATCTCCAGCCGTACGGCCATTTTTGTGCCTGGCGCGGCGCCAAGAGGGAAAGGGTGGTGTCGAGGCTAAAGGCAGCAGGAAAGCCCGCAGCCCCCAGGTCTGTGGAGCTACGCAAGCGGTTCCCAAAGAGCTTTAGAACAAGGCATAGTTTTCCCTGCTGGCTCTTTGGGCGGGGGACCCATCTCCAGCCGTATGGCCATTTTTGTGCCTGGCGCGGTGCCAAGTGTGAAAGGGTGGCTTTGAGGCTGAAGGCAGCAGGAAAGCCCGCAGCCCCCAGGTCTGTGGGGCTACGCAAGCGGTTCCCAAAGAGCTTTAGAACAAGGCATAGTTTTCCCTGCTGGCTCTTTGGGCATGGGACCCATCTCCACCCATAGGCAATTTTTGTGCTTGATAGGGCGCCAAGTGGGAAAGGGTGGCTTTGAGGCTGAAGGCAGCAGGAAAGCCTGCAGCCCCCAGGTCTGTGGGGCTACGCAAGCGGTTCCCAAAGAGCTTTAGAACAAGGCATAGTTTTCCCTGCTGGCTCTTTGGGCATGGGACCCATCTCCACCCATAGGCCATTTTTGTGCTTGATAGGGCGCCAAGTGGGAAAGGGTGGCTTTGAGGCTGAAGGCAGCAGGAAAGCCTGCAGCCCCCAGGTCTGTGGGGCTACGCAAGCGGTTCCCAAAGAGCTTTAGAACAAGGCATAGTTTTCCCTGCTGGCTCTTTGTTCGGGGGACCCATCTCCAGCCATAGGCCATTTTTGTGCCTGGCCCGGCGCCCAGTGGGAAAGGGTGGCTTTGAGGCTTGAAGGCAGCAGGAAAGCCCGCAGCCCCCAGGTCTGTGGGGCTACGCAAGCGGTTCCCAAAGAGCTTTAGAACAAGGCATAGTTTTCCCTGCTGGCTCTCTGGGCGGGGGACCCATCTCCAGCCGTATGGCCATTTTTGAGCCTGGCGCGGCGCCAAGTGGGAAAGGGTGGTGTCGAGGCTAAAGGCAGCAGGAAAGCCCGCAGCCCCCAGGTCTGTGGGGCTACGCAAGCGGTTCCCAAAGAGCTTTAGAACAAGGCATAGTTTTCCCTGCTGGCTCTCTGGGCGGGGGACCCATCTCCAGCCGTATGGCCATTTTTGAGCCTGGCGCGGCGCCAGGTGGGAAAGGGTGGCTTTGAGGCTGAAGGCAGGAGCAAAGCCTGCAGCCCCCAGGTCTGTGGTGCTACGCAAGCGGTTCCCAAAGAGCTTTAGAAGAAGGCATAGTTTTCCCAGCTGGCTCTTAGGGCATGGGACCCATCTCCAGCCATAGGCCATTTTTGTGCCTGGCGAGAAGCCAAGTGGGAAAGGGTGCTGTCGAGGCTGAAGGCAGCAGGAAAGCCCGCAGCCCCAAGGTCTGTGGGGCTACGCAAGCGGTTCCCAAAGAGCTTTAGAACAAGGCATAGTTTTCCCTGCTGGCTCTTTGGGCGGGGGACCCATCTCCAGCCGTATGGCCATTTTTGTGCCTGGCCCGGCGCAAAGTGGGAAAGGGTGGCTTTGAGGCTGAAGGCAGCAGGAAAGCCCGCAGCCCCCAGGTCTGTGCGGCTACGCAAGCGGTTCCCAAAGAGCTTTAGAACAAGGCATAGTTTTCCTTGCTGGCTCTTTGGGCATGGGACCCATCTCCACCCATAGGCCATTTTTGTGCCTGATAGGGCGCCAAGTGGGAAAGGGTGGCTTTGAGGCTGAAGACAGCAGGAAAGCCTGCAGCCCCCAGGTCTGTGGGGCTACGCAAGCGGTTCCCAAAGAGCTTTAGAACAAGGCATAGTTTTCCCTGCTGGCTCTTTGGGTGGGGGACCCATCTCCAGCCGTATGGCTATTTTTGTGCCTGACGCGGTGCGTAGTGGCATAGGGTGGTTTTGAGGCTGAAGGCAGCAGGAAAGCCCGCAGCCCCCACGTCTGTGGGGCCAAGCAAGCGGTTCCCAAAGAGCTTTAGAACAAGGCATAGTTTTCCCTGCTGGCTCTTTGGGCGGGGGACCCATCTCCAGCCGTATGGCCATTTTTGTGCCTGGCGCGGCGCCAAGTGGGTAAGGGTGGTGTCGAGGCTGAAGGCAGCAGCAAAGCCTGCAGCCCCCAGGTCTGTGGGGCCAAGCAAGCGGTTCCCAAAGAGCTTTAGAACAAGGCATAGTTTTCCCTGCTGGGTCTTTGGGCGGGGGACCCATCTCCAGCCGTATGGCCATTTTTGTCCCTGGCCCGGCGCCAAGTGGGAAAGGGTGGCTTTGAGGCTGAAGGCAGCAGGAAAGCCCGCAGCCCCCAGGTCTGTGGGGCTACGCAAGCGGTTCCCAAAGAGCTTTAGAACAAGGCATAGTTTTCCCTGCTCGCTCTTTGGGCGGGGGACCCATCTCCAGCCATATGGCCATTTTTGTGCCTGGCGAAGCCCCAAGTGCGAAAGGGTGGCTTTGAGGCTGAAGGCAGCAGGAAAGCCCGCAGCCCCCAGGTCTGTGGGGCTACGCAAGCGGTTCCCAAAGAGCTTTAGAACAAGGCATAGTTTTCCCTGCTGGCTCTTTGGGCGGGGGACCCATCTCCAGCCGTACGGCCATTTTTGTGCCTGGCGCGGCGCCAAGAGGGAAAGGGTGGTGTCGAGGCTAAAGGCAGCAGGAAAGCCCGCAGCCCCCAGGTCTGTGGAGCTAGGCAAGCAGTTCCCAAAGAGCTTTAGAACAAGGCATAGTTTTCCCTGCTGGCTCTTTGGGCGGGGGACCCATCTCCAGCCGTATGGCCATTTTTGTGCATGGCGCAGCGCCAAGTGGGAAAGGGTGGCTTTGAGGCTGAAGGCAGTAGGAAAGCCCGCAGCCCCCAGGTCTGTGGGGCTACGCAAGCGGTTCCCAAAGAGCTTTAGAACAAGGCATAGTTTTCCCTGCTGGCTCTTTGGGCATGGGACCCATCTCCACCCATAGGCCATTTTTGTGCCTAATAGGGCGCCAAGTGGGAAAGGGTGGCTTTGAGGCTAAAGACAGCAGGAAAGCCTGCAGCCCCCAGGTCTGTGGGGCTACGCAAGCGGTTCCCAAAGAGCTTTAGAACAAGGCATAGTTTTCCCTGCTGGCTCTTTGGGTGGGGGACCCATCTCCAGCCGTATGGCTATTTTTGTGCCTGACGCGGTGCGTAGTGGCATAGGGTGGTTTTGAGGCTGAAGGCAGCAGGAAAGCCCGCAGCCCCCACGTCTGTGGGGCTACGCAAGCGGTTCCCAAAGAGCTTTAGAACAAGGCATAGTTTTCCCTGCTGGCTCTTTGGGCGGGGGACCCATCTCCAGCCATAGGCCATTTTTGTGACTGACGCGGTGCCAAGTGGGAAAGTGTGCTGTCGAGGCTGAAGGCAGCAAGAAAGCCTGCAGCCCCCAGGTCTGGGGGCTACGCAAGCGGTTCTGAAAGAGCTTTAGAACAAGGCATAGTTTTCCCTGCTGGCTCTTTGGGCATGGGACCCATCTCCAGCCGTATAGCTATTTTTGTGCCTGGCGCGGCGCCAAGTGGGAAAGGGTGTTGTCGAGGCTGAAGGCAGCAGGAAAGCCCGCAGCCCCCAGGTCTGTGGGGCTACGCAAGCGGTTCCCAAAGAGCTTTAGAACAAGGCATAGTTTTCCCTGCTGGCTCTTTGGGCGGGGGACCCATCTCCAGCCGTATGGCCATTTTTGTGCCTGGCGCGGCGCCAAGTGGGAAAGGGTGGTGTCGAGGCTGAAGGCAGCAGGAGAGCCTGCAGCCCCCAGGTCTGTGGGGCTATCCAAGCGGTTCACAAAGAGCTTTAGAACAAGGCATAGTTTTCCCTGCTGGCTCCTTCAGCGGGGAACCCATCTCCAGCCGTATAGCTATTTTTGTGCCTGGCGCGGCGCCAAGTGGGAAAGGGTGGTGTCGAGGCTGAAGGCAGCAGCAAAGCCCGCAGCCCCCAGGTCTGTGGGGCTACGCAAGCGGTTCCCAAAGAGCTTTAGAACAAGGCATAGTTTTCCCTGCTGGCTCTTTGGGCGGTCGACACATCTCCAGCCGTATGGCCATTTTTGTGCCTGGCGCGGCGCCAAGTGGGAAAGGGTGGTGTCGAGGCTGAAGGCAGCAGGAAAGCCCGCAGCCCCCAGGTCTGTGGGGCTACGCAAGCGGTTCTGAAAGAGCTTTAGAACAAGGCATAGTTTTCCCTGCTGGCTCCTTGGGCGGGGGACCCATCTCCAGACATAGGCCATTTTTGTGCCTGGCGCGGCGCCAAGTGGGAAAGTGTGCTGTCGAGGCTGAAGGCAGCAAGAAAGCCTGCAGCCCCCAGGTCTGGGGGCTACGCAAGCGGTTCTGAAAGAGCTTTAGAACAAGGCATAGTTTTCCCTGCTGACTCTTTGGGTGGGGGACCCATCTCCAGCCGTATGGCCATTTTTGAGCCTGGCGCGGCGCCAAGTGGGAAAGGGTGGTGTCGAGGCTGAAGGCAGCAGGAAAGCCCGCAGCCCCCAGGTCTGTGGGGCTACGCAAGCGGTTCCCAAAGAGCTTTAGAACAAGGCATAGTTTTCCCTGCTGGCTCTTTGGGCATGGGACCCATCTCCAGCCGTATAGCTATTTTTGTGCCTGGCGCGGCGCCAAGTGGGAAAGGGTGTTGTCGAGGCTGAAGGCAGCAGGAAAGCCCGCAGCCCCAAGGTCTGTGGGGCCAAGCAAGCGGTTCCCAAAGAGCTTTAGAACAAGGCATAGTTTTCCCTGCTGGCTCTTTGGGCGGGGCACCCATCTCCAGCCATAGGCCATTTTTGTGCCTGGCGCGGTGCCAAGTGGGAAAGGGTGGTTTTGAGGCTGAAGGCAGCAGCAAAGCCTGCAGCCCCCAGGTCTGTGGGGCTACGCAAGCGGTTCCCAAAGAGCTTTAGAACAAGGCATAGTTTTCCCTGCTGGCTCTTTGGGCATGGGACCCATCTCCATCCATAGGCCATTTTTGTGCCTGTCGCGGTGCCAAAAGGGAAAGTGTGCTGTCGAGGCTGAAGGCAGCAAGAAAGCCTGCAGCCCCCAGGTCTGTGGGGCCAAGCAAGCGGTTCCCAAAGAGCTTTAGAACAAGGCATAGTTTTCCCTGCTGGCTCCTTGGGCAGGGGACCCATCTCCAGCCGTATGGCCATTTGTGTGCGTGGCGAGGCACCTAGTGGGAAAGGGTGTTGTCTAGGCTGAAGGCAGCAGGAAAGCCCACAGGCCCAAGATCTGTTGGGCTACGCATGCGGTACCCAAAGAGCTTTAGAACAAGGCATAGTTTTCCCTGCTGGCTCTTTGGGCGGGGGACCCATCTCCAGCCGTATGGCCATTTTTGTGCCTGGCGTGGCGCCAAGTGGGAAAGGGTGGTGTCGAGGCTGAAGGCAGCAGGAAAGCCCGCAGCCCCCAGGTCTGTTGGGCTACGCAAGTGGTTCCCAAAGAGATTTAGAACAAGGCATAGTTTTCCCTGCTGGCTCTTTGGGCGGGGGACCCATCTCCAGCCGTATGGCCATTTTTGTGCCTGGCGTAGCTCCAAGTGGGAAAGGGTGGCTTTGAGGCTGAAGGCAGCAGGAAAGCCCGCAGCCCCCAGGTCTGTGGGGCTACGCAAGCGGTTCCCAAAGAGCTTTAGAACAAGGCATAGTTTTCCCTGCTTGTTCGTTGGGCGGGGGACCCATCTCCAGCCATAGGCCATTTTTGTGCCTGGCGCGGCGCCAAGTGGGAAAGGGTGGTTTTGAGGCTGAAGGCAGCAGCAAAGGCTCCAGCCCCCAGGTCTGTGGGGCTACGCAAGCGGTTCCCAAAGAGCTTTAGAAGAAGGCATAGTTTTCCCTGCTGGCTCTTTGGGCGGGGGACCCATCTCCAGCCGTATGGCCATTTTTGTGCCTGGCGCGGCGCCAAGTGGGAAAGGGTGGTGTCGAGGCTGAAGGCAGCAGGAAAGCCCACAGCCCCCAGTTCTGTGGGGCTACGCAAGCGGTTCCCAAAGAGCTTTAGAACAAGGCATAGTTTTCCCTGCTGGCTCTTTGGGCGGGGGACCCATCTCCAGCCATAGGCCATTTTTGTGCCTGGCGCAGTGCCAAGTGGGAAAGGGTGGTGTCGAGGCTGAAGGCAGCAGGAAAGCCCGCAGCCCCCAGGTCTGTGGGGCTACGCAAGCGGTTCACAAAGAGCTTTAGAACAAGGCATAGTTTTCCCTGCTGGCTCTTTGGGCGGGGGACCCATCTCCAGCCGTATGCCCATTTTTGTGCCTGGCGCAGTGCCAAGTGGGAAAGGGTGGTGTCGAGGCTGAAGGCAGCAGGAGAGCCTGCAGCCCCCAGGTCTGTGGGGCTACGCAAGCGGTTCCCAAAGAGCTTTAGAACAAGGCATAGTTTTCCCTGCTGGCTCTTTGGGCGGGGGACCCATCTCCAGCCGTATGGCCATTTTTGTGCCTGGCGCGGCGCCAAGTGGGAAAGGGTGGTGTCGAGGCTGAAGGCAGCAGGAAAGCCCGCAGCCCCCAGGTCTGTGGGGCCAAGCAAGCGGTTCCCAAAGAGCTTTAGAACAAGGCATAGTTTTCCCTGCTGGCTCTTAGGGCGGTCGACCCATCTCCAGCCGTATGGCCATTTTTGTGCCTGGCGCGGCGCCAAGTGGGAAAGGGTGGCTTTGAGGCTGAAGGCAGCAGCAAAGCCCGCAGCCCCCAGGTCTGTGGGGCTACGCAAGCGGTTCCCAAAGAGCTTTAGAACAAGGCATAGTTTTCCCTGCTGGCTCTTTGGGCGGGGGACCCATCTCCAGCCGTATGGCCATTTTTGTGCCTGGCGCGGCGCCAAGTGGGAAAGGGTGGTTTTGAGGCTGAAGGCAGGAGCAAAGCCTGCAGCCCCCAGGTCTGTGGGGCTACGCAAGTGGTTCCCAAAGAGCTTTAGAACAAGGCATAGTTTTCCCTGCTGGCTCTTTGGGCGGGGGACCCATCTCCAGCCGTATGGCCATTTTTGTGCCTGGCCAGGGGCCAAGTGGGAAAGGGTGGTGTCGAGGTTGAAGGCAGCAGGAAGGCCCACAGCCCCCAGGTCTGTGGGGCTACGCAAGTGGTTCCCAAAGAGCTTTAGAACAAGGCATAGTTTTCCCTGCTGGCTCTTTGGGCGGGGCACCCATCTCCAGCCATAGGCCATTTTTGTGCCTGGCGCGGTGCCAAGTGGGAAAGAGTGGTTTTGAGGCTGAAGACAGCAGGAAACCCCACAGCCCCAGGTCTGTGGGGCTACGCAAGCGGTTCCCAAAGAGCTTTAGAACAAGGCATAGTTTTCCCTGCTGGCTCTTTGGGCATGGGACCCATCTCCATCCATAGGCCATTTTTGTGCCTGACGCGGTGCCAAATGGGAAAGTGTGCTGTCGAGGCTGAAGGCAGCAAGAAAGCCTGCAGCCCCCACGTCTGTGGGGCCAAGCAAGCGGTTCCCAAAGAGCTTTAGAACAAGGAATAGTTTTCCCTGCTGGCTCCTTGGGCAGGGGACCCATCTCCAGCCGTATGGCCATTTTTGAGCCTGGCGTGGCGCCAAGTGAGAAAGGGTGGCTTTGAGGCTCAAGGCAGCAGGAAAGCCCGCAGCCCCCAGGTCTGTGGGGCTACGCAAGCAGTTCCCAAAGAGCTTTAGAACAAGGCATAGTTTTCCCTGCTGGCTCTTTGGGCGGGGGACCCATCTCCAGCCATATGGCCATTTTTGTGCCTGGCGCGGCGCCAAGTGGGAAAGGGTGGTTTTGAGGCTGAAGGCAGCAGGAAAGCCCGCAGCCCCCATGTCTGTGGGGCCAAGCAAGCGGTTCCCAAAGAGCTTTAGAACAAGGCATAGTTTTCCCTGCTGGCTCTTTGGGCGGGGGACCCATCTCCAGCCATAGGCCATTTTTGTGCTTGATAGGGCGCCAAGTGCGAAAGGGTGGCTTTGAGGCTGAAGGCAGCAGGAAAGCCTGCAGCCCCCAGGTCTGTGGGGCTACGCAAGCAGTTCCCAAAGAGCTTTAGAACAAGGCATAGTTTTCCCTGCTGCCTCTTTGTTCGGGGGACCCATCTCCAGCCATAGGCCATTTTTGTGCCTGGCCCGGCGCCCAGTGGGAAAGGGTGGCTTTGAGGCTTGAAGGCAGCAGGAAAGCCCGCAGCCCCCAGGTCTGTGGGGCTACGCAAGCGGTTCCCAAAGAGCTTTAGAACAAGGCATAGTTTTCCCTGCTGGCTCTTTGGGCGGGGGACCCATCTGCAGACATATGGCCATTTTTGTGCCTGGCCGGGGGCCAAGTGGGAAAGGGTGGTTTTGAGGCTGAAGGCAGCAGGAAAGCCCGCAGCCCCCAGGTGTGTGGGGCTACGCAAGCGGTTCCCAAAGAGCTTTAGAACAAGGCATAGTTTTCCCTGCTGGCTCTTTGGGCATGGGACCCATCTCCAGCCATAGGCCATTTTTGTGCTTGATAGGGCGCCAAGTGAGAAAGGGTTGCTTTGAGGCTGAAGACAGCAGGAAACCCCGCAGCCCCCAGGTGTGTGGGGCTACGCAAGCAGTTCCCAAAGAGTTTTAGAACAAGGCATAGTTTTCCCTGCTGGCTCTCTGGGCGGGGGACCCATCTCCAGCCGTATGGCCATTTTTGAGCCTGGCGCGGCGCCAGGTGGGAAAGGGGGCTTTGAGGCTGAAGGCAGGAGCAAAGCCTGCAGCCCCCAGGTCTGTGGTGCTACGCAAGCGGTTCCCAAAGAGCTTTAGAACAAGGCATAGTTTTCCCAGCTGGCTCTTAGGGCATGGGACCCATCTCAGCCATAGGCCATTTTTGTGCCTGGCGCGAAGCCAAGTGGGAAAGGGTGGCTTTGAGGCTGAAGGCAGCAGGAAAGCCCGCAGCCCCCAGGTCTGTGCGGCTACGCAAGCGGTTCCCAAAGACCTTCAGAACAAGGCATAGTTTTCCCTGCTGGCTCTTTGGGCGGGGGACCCATCTCCAGCCATAGGCCATTTTTGTGCCTGGCGCGGCGCCAAGAGGGAAAGGGTGGTGTCGAGGCTAAAGGCAGCAGGAAAGCCCGCAGCCCCCAGGTCTGTGGGGCTACGCAAGCGGTTCCCAAAGAGCTTTAGAACAAGGCATAGTTTTCCCTGCTGGCTCTTTGGGCGGGGGACCCATCTCCAGCCGTATGGCCATTTTTGTGCATGGCGCAGCGCCAAGTGGGAAATGGTGGTATCGACGCTGAAGGCAGCAGGAAAGCCCGCAGCCCCCAGGTCTGTGGGGCTACGCAAGCGGTTCCCAAAGAGCTTTAGAACAAGGCATAGTTTTCCCTGCTGGCTCTTTGGGCATGGGACCCATCTCCACCCATAGGCCATTTTTGTGCCTGATAGGGCGCCAAGTGGGAAAGGGTGGCTTTGAGGCTGAAGACAGCAGGAAAGCCTGCAGCCCCCAGGTGTGTGGGGCTACGCAAGCGGTTCCCAAAGAGCTTTAGAACAAGGCATAGTTTTCCCTGCTGGCTCTTTGGGCGGGGGACCCATCTCCAGCCGTATGGCTATTTTTGTGCCTGACGCGGTGCGTAGTGGCATAGGGTGGTTTTGAGGCTGAAGGCAGCAGGAAAGCCCGCAGCCCCCACGTCTGTGGGGCCAAGCAAGCGGTTCCCAAAGAGCTTTAGAACAAGGCATAGTTTTCCCTGCTGGCTCTTTGGGCGGGGGACCCATCTCCAACCGTATGGCCATTTTTGTGCCTGGCGCGGTGCGTAGTGGGAAAGGGTGGTGTCAAGGCTGAAGGCAGCAGCAAAGCCTGCAGCCCCCAGGTCTGTGGGGCTACGCAAGCGGTTCCCAAAGAGCTTTAGAACAAGGCATAGTTTTCCCTGCTGGCTCTTTGAGCATGGGACCCATCTCCATCCGTATGGCCATTTTTGTCCCTGGCCCGGCGCCAAGTGGGAAAGGGTGGCTTTGAGGCTGAAGGCAGCAGGAAAGCCCGCAGCCCCCACGTCTGTGGGGCTACGCAAGCGGTTCCCAAAGAGCTTTAGAACAAGGCATAGTTTTCCCTGCTCGCTCTTTGGGAGGGGGACCCATCTCCAGCCATATGGCCATTTTTGTGCCTGGCGAAGCCCCAAGTGCGAAAGGGTGGCTTTGAGGCTGAAGGCAGCAGGAAAGCCCGCAGCCCCCAGGTCTGTGGGGCTACGCAAGCGGTTCCCAAAGAGCTTTAGAACAAGGCATAGTTTTCCCTGCTGGTTCTTTGGGCGGGGGACCCATCTCCAGCCGTATGGCCATTTTTGTGGCTGATAGGGCGCCAAGTGGGAAAGGGTGGCTTTGAGGCTGAAGACAGCAGGAAAGCCCGCAGCCCCAAGGTCTGTGGGGCCAAGCAAGCGGTTCCCAAAGAGCTTTAGAACAAGGCATAGTTTTCCCAGCTGGCTCTTTGGGCGTGGGACCCATCTCCAGACGTATGGCCATTTTTGTGCCTGGCGCGGTGCGTAGTGGGAAAGGGTGGTGTCGAGGCTGAAGGCAGCAGCAAAGCCTGCAGCCCCCAGGTCTGTGGGGCCAAGCAAGCGGTTCCCAAAGAGCTTTAGAACAAGGCATAGTTTTCCCTGCTGGCTCTTTGAGCATGGGACCCATCTCCAGCCGTATGGCCATTTTTGTCCCTGGCCCGGCGCCAAGTGGGAAAGGGTGGCTTTGAGGCTGAAGGCAGCAGGAAAAACCCGCAGCCCCCAGGTCTGTGGGGCTACGCAAGCGGTTCCCAAAGAGCTTTAGAACAAGGCATAGTTTTCCCTGCTGGCTCTTTGGGCGGGGGACCCATCTGCAGACATATGGCCATTTTTGTGCGTGGCCAGGGGCCAAGTGGGAAAGGGTGGTTTTGAGGCTGAAGGCAGCAGGAAAGCCCGCAGCCCCCAGGTGTGTGGGGCTACGCAAGCGGTTCCCAAAGAGCTTTAGAACAAGGCATAGTTTTCCCTGCTGGCTCTTTGGGCATGGGACCCATCTCCAGCCATAGGCCATTTTTGTGCTTGATAGGGCGCCAAGTGAGAAAGGGTTGCTTTGAGGCTGAAGACAGCAGGAAAGCCCGCAGCCCCCAGGTCTGTGCGGCTACGCAAGCGGTTCCCAAAGAGCTTTAGAACAAGGCATAGTTTTCCCTGCTGGCTCTTTGGGCGGGGGACCCATCTCCAGCCGTATGGCCATTTTTGTGCATGGCGCAGCGCCAAGTGGGAAATGGTGGTATCGAGGCTGAAGGCAGGAGCAAAGCCTGCAGCCCCCAGGTCTGTGGTGCTACGCAAGCGGTTCCCAAAGAGCTTTAGAACAAGGCATAGTTTTCCCAGCTGGCTCTTAGGGCATGGGACCCATCTCCAGCCATAGGCCATTTTTGTGCCTGGCGCGAAGCCAAGTGGGAAAGGGTGGCTTTGAGGCTGAAGGCAGCAGGAAAGCCCGCAGCCCCCAGGTCTGTGCGGCTACGCAAGCGGTTCCCAAAGAGCTTTAGAACAAGGCATAGTTTTCCCTGCTGGCTCTTTGGGCGGGGGACCCATCTCCAGCCGTACGGCCATTTTTGTGCCTGGCGCGGCGCCAAGAGGGAAAGGGTGGTGTCGAGGCTAAAGGCAGCAGGAAAGCCCGCAGCCCCCAGGTCTGTGGGGCTACGCAAGCGGTTCCCAAAGAGCTTTAGAACAAGGCATAGTTTTCCCTGCTGGCTCTTTGGGCGGGGGACCCATCTCCAGCCGTATGGCCATTTTTGTGCATGGCGCAGCGCCAAGTGGGAAATGGTGGTATCGAGGCTGAAGGCAGCAGGAAAGCCCGCAGCCCCCAGGTCTGTGGGGCTACGCAAGCGGTTCCCAAAGAGCTTTAGAACAAGGCATAGTTTTCCCTGCTGGCTCTTTGGGCATGGGACCCATCTCCACCCATAGGCCATTTTTGTGCCTGATAGGGCGCCAAGTGGGAAAGGGTGGCTTTGAGGCTGAAGACAGCAGGAAAGCCTGCAGCCCCCAGGTCTGTGGGGCTACGCAAGCGGTTCCCAAAGACCTTTAGAACAAGGCATAATTTTCCCTGCTGGCTCTTTGGGCGGGGGACCCATCTCCAGCCGTATGGCTATTTTTGTGCCTGACGCGGTGCGTAGTGGCATAGGGTGGTTTTGAGGCTGAAGGCAGCAGGAAAGCCCGCAGCCCCCACGTCTGTGGGGCCAAGCAAGCGGTTCCCAAAGAGCTTTAGAACAAGGCATAGTTTTCCCTGCTGGCTCTTTGGGCGGGGGACCCATCTCCAGCCGTATGGCCATTTTTGTGCCTGGCGCGGTGCGTAGTGGGAAAGGGTGGTGTCGAGGCTGAAGGCAGCAGCAAAGCCTGCAGCCCCCAGGTCTGTGGGGCCAAGCAAGCGGTTCCCAAAGAGCTTTAGAACAAGGCATAGTTTTCCCTGCTGGCTCTTTGAGCATGGGACCCATCTCCATCCGTATGGCCATTTTTGTCCCTGGCCCGGCGCCAAGTGGGAAAGGGTGGCTTTGAGGCTGAAGGCAGCAGGAAAGCCCGCAGCCCCCACGTCTGTGGGGCTACGCAAGCGGTTCCCAAAGAGCTTTAGAACAAGGCATAGTTTTCCCTGCTCGCTCTTTGGGAGGGGGACCCATCTCCAGCCATATGGCCATTTTTGTGCCTGGCGAAGCCCCAAGTGCGAAAGGGTGGCTTTGAGGCTGAAGGCAGCAGGAAAGCCCGCAGCCCCCAGGTCTGTGGGGCTACGCAAGCGGTTCCCAAAGAGCTTTAGAACAAGGCATAGTTTTCCCTGCTGGTTCTTTGGGCGGGGGACCCATCTCCAGCCGTATGGCCATTTTTGTGGCTGATAGGGCGCCAAGTGGGAAAGGGTGGCTTTGAGGCTGAAGACAGCAGGAAAGCCCGCAGCCCCAAGGTCTGTGGGGCCAAGCAAGCGGTTCCCAAAGAGCTTTAGAACAAGGCATAGTTTTCCCAGCTGGCTCTTTGGGCGTGGGACCCATCTCCAGACGTATGGCCATTTTTGTGCCTGGCGCGGTGCGTAGTGGGAAAGGGTGGTGTCGAGGCTGAAGGCAGCAGCAAAGCCTGCAGCCCCCAGGTCTGTGGGGCCAAGCAAGCGGTTCCCAAAGAGCTTTAGAACAAGGCATAGTTTTCCCTGCTGGCTCTTTGAGCATGGGACCCATCTCCAGCCGTATGGCCATTTTTGTCCCTGGCCCGGCGCCAAGTGGGAAAGGGTGGCTTTGAGGCTGAAGGCAGCAGGAAAAACCCGCAGCCCCCAGGTCTGTGGGGCTACGCAAGCGGTTCCCAAAGAGCTTTAGAACAAGGCATAGTTTTCCCTGCTGGCTCTTTGGGCGGGGGACCCATCTGCAGACATATGGCCATTTTTGTGCCTGGCCAGGGGCCAAGTGGGAAAGGGTGGTTTTGAGGCTGAAGGCAGCAGGAAAGCCCGCAGCCCCCAGGTGTGTGGGGCTACGCAAGCGGTTCCCAAAGAGCTTTAGAACAAGGCATAGTTTTCCCTGCTGGCTCTTTGGGCATGGGACCCATCTCCAGCCATAGGCCATTTTTGTGCTTGATAGGGCGCCAAGTGAGAAAGGGTTGCTTTGAGGCTGAAGACAGCAGGAAAGCCCGCAGCCCCCAGGTCTGTGCGGCTACGCAAGCGGTTCCCAAAGAGCTTTAGAACAAGGCATAGTTTTCCCTGCTGGCTCTTTGGGCGGGGGACCCATCTCCAGCCGTATGGCCATTTTTGTGCATGGCGCAGCGCCAAGTGGGAAATGGTGGTATCGAGGCTGAAGGCAGCAGGAAAGCCCGCAGCCCCCAGGTCTGTGGGGCTACGCAAGCGGTTCCCAAAGAGCTTTAGAACAAGGCATAGTTTTCCCTGCTGGCTCTTTGGGCGGGGGACCCATCTGCAGACATATGGCCATTTTTGTGCCTGGCCAGGGGCCAAGTGGGAAAGGGTGGTTTTGAGGCTGAAGGCAGCAGGAAAGCCCGCAGCCCCCAGGTGTGTGGGGCTACGCAAGCGGTTCCCAAAGACCTTTAGAACAAGGCATAGTTTTCCCTGCTGGCTCTTTGGGCATGGGACCCATCTCCAGCCATAGGCCATTTTTGTGCTTGATAGGGCGCCAAGTGAGAAAGGGTTGCTTTGAGGCTGAAGACAGCAGGAAAGCCCGCAGCCCCCAGGTGTGTGGGGCTACGCAAGCGGTTCCCAAAGAGCTTTAGAACAAGGCATAGTTTTCCCTGCTGGCTCTCTGGGCGGGGGACCCATCTCCAGCCGTATGGCCATTTTTGAGCCTGGCGCGGCGCCAGGTGGGAAAGGGGGCTTTGAGGCTGAAGGCAGGAGCAAAGCCTGCAGCCCCCAGGTCTGTGGTGCTACGCAAGCGGTTCCCAAAGAGCTTTAGAACAAGGCATAGTTTTCCCAGCTGGCTCTTAGGGCATGGGACCCATCTCCAGCCATAGGCCATTTTTGTGCCTGGCGCGAAGCCAAGTGGGAAAGGGTGGCTTTGAGGCTGAAGGCAGCAGGAAAGCCCGCAGCCCCCAGGTCTGTGCGGCTACGCAAGCGGTTCCCAAAGAGCTTTAGAACAAGGCATAGTTTTCCCTGCTGGCTCTTTGGGCGGGGGACCCATCTCCAGCCGTACGGCCATTTTTGTGCCTGGCGCGGCGCCAAGAGGGAAAGGGTGGTGTCGAGGCTAAAGGCAGCAGGAAAGCCCGCAGCCCCCAGGTCTGTGGGGCTACGCAAGCGGTTCCCAAAGAGCTTTAGAACAAGGCATAGTTTTCCCTGCTGGCTCTTTGGGCGGGGGACCCATCTCCAGCCGTATGGCCATTTTTGTGCATGGCGCAGCGCCAAGTGGGAAATGGTGGTATCGAGGCTGAAGGCAGCAGGAAAGCCCGCAGCCCCCAGGTCTGTGGGGCTACGCAAGCGGTTCCCAAAGAGCTTTAGAACAAGGCATAGTTTTCCCTGCTGGCTCTTTGGGCATGGGACCCATCTCCACCCATAGGCCATTTTTGTGCCTGATAGGGCGCCAAGTGGGAAAGGGTGGCTTTGAGGCTGAAGACAGCAGGAAAGCCTGCAGCCCCCAGGTCTGTGGGGCTACGCAAGCGGTTCCCAAAGACCTTTAGAACAAGGCATAGTTTTCCCTGCTGGCTCTTTGGGCGGGGGACCCATCTCCAGCCGTATGGCTATTTTTGTGCCTGACGCGGTGCGTAGTGGCATAGGGTGGTTTTGAGGCTGAAGGCAGCAGGAAAGCCCGCAGCCCCCACGTCTGTGGGGCCAAGCAAGCGGTTCCCAAAGAGCTTTAGAACAAGGCATAGTTTTCCCTGCTGGCTCTTTGGGCGGGGGACCCATCTCCAGCCGTATGGCCATTTTTGTGCCTGGCGCGGTGCGTAGTGGGAAAGGGTGGTGTGGAGGCTGAAGGCAGCAGGAAAGCCCGCAGCCCCCAGGTCTGTGGGGCTACGCAAGCGGTTCCCAAAGAGCTTTAGAACAAGGCATAGTTTTCCCTGCTGGCTCTTTGGGCGGGGGACCCATCTCCAGCCGTATGGCCATTTTTGTGGCTGATAGGGCGCCAAGTGGGAAAGGGTGGTGTCGAGGCTGAAGACAGCAGGAAAGCCCGCAGCCCCCACGTCTGTGGGGCCAAGCAAGCGGTTCCCAAAGAGCTTTAGAACAAGGCATAGTTTTCCCAGCTGGCTTTTTGGGCGTGGGACCCATCTCCAGACGTATGGCCATTTTTGTGCCTGGCGCGGTGCGTCGTGGGAAAGGGTGGTGTCGAGGCTGAAGGCAGCAGCAAAGCCTGCAGCCCCCAGGTCTGTGGGGCTACGCAAGCGGTTCCCAAAGAGCTTTAGAACAAGGCATAGTTTTCCCTGCTGGCTCTTTGGGCGGGGGACCCATCTCCAGCCATAGGCCATTTTTGTGCCTGGCCCAGCGCCCAGTGGGAAAGGGTGGCTTTGAGGCTTGAAGGCAGCAGGAAAGCCCGCAGTCCCCAGGTCTGTGGGGCTACGCAAGCGGTTCCCAAAGAGCTTTAGAACAAGGCATAGTTTTCCCTGCTGGCTCTTTGGGCATGGGACCCATCTCCAGCCATAGGCCATTTTTGTGCTTGATAGGGCGCCAAGTGGGAAAGGGTGGTGTCGAGGCTGAAGGCAGCAGGAAAGCCCGCAGCCCCCAGGTCTGTGCGGCTACGCAAGCGGTTCCCAAAGAGCTTTAGAACAAGGCATAATTTTCCCTGCTGGCTCTCTGGGCGGGGGACCCATCTCCAGCCGTACGGCCATTTTTGTGCCTGGCGCGGCGCCAAGAGGGAAAGGGTGGTGTCGAGGCTAAAGGCAGCAGGAAAGCCCGCAGCCCCCAGGTCTGTGGAGCTACGCAAGCAGTTCCCAAAGAGCTTTAGAACAAGGCATAGTTTTCCCTGCTGGCTCTTTGGGCGGGGGACCCATCTCCAGCCGTATGGCCATTTTTGTGCCTGGCGCGGTGCCAAGTGTGAAAGGGTGGCTTTGAGGCTGAAGGCAGCAGGAAAGCCCGCAGCCCCCAGGTCTGTGGGGCTACGCAAGCGGTTCCCAAAGAGCTTTAGAACAAGGCATAGTTTTCCCTGCTGGCTCTTTGGGCATGGGACCCATCTCCACCCATAGGCAATTTTTGTGCTTGATAGGGCGCCAAGTGGGAAAGGGTGGCTTTGAGGCTGAAGGCAGCAGGAAAGCCTGCAGCCCCCAGGTCTGTGGGGCTACGCAAGCGGTTCCCAAAGAGCTTTAGAACAAGGCATAGTTTTCCCTGCTGGCTCTTTGGGCATGGGACCCATCTCCACCCATAGGCCATTTTTGTGCTTGATAGGGCGCCAAGTGGGAAAGGGTGGTGTCGAGGCTGAAGGCAGCAGGAAAGCCTGCAGCCCCCAGGTCTGTGGGGCTACGCAAGCGGTTCCCAAAGAGCTTTAGAACAAGGCATAGTTTTCCCTGCTGGCTCTTTGTTCGGGGGACCCATCTCCAGCCATAGGCCATTTTTGTGCCTGGCCCGGCGCCCAGTGGGAAAGGGTGGCTTTGAGGCTTGAAGGCAGCAGGAAAGCCCGCAGCCCCCAGGTCTGTGGGGCTACGCAAGCGGTTCCCAAAGAGCTTTAGAACAAGGCATAGTTTTCCCTGCTGGCTCTCTGGGCGGGGGACCCATCTCCAGCCGTATGGCCATTTTTGAGCCTGGCGCGGCGCCAAGTGGGAAAGGGTGGTGTCGAGGCTAAAGGCAGCAGGAAAGCCCGCAGCCCCCAGGTCTGTGGGGCTACGCAAGCGGTTCCCAAAGAGCTTTAGAACAAGGCATAGTTTTCCCTGCTGGCTCTCTGGGCGGGGGACCCATCTCCAGCCGTATGGCCATTTTTGAGCCTGGCGCGGCGCCAGGTGGGAAAGGGTGGCTTTGAGGCTGAAGGCAGGAGCAAAGCCTGCAGCCCCCAGGTCTGTGGTGCTACGCAAGCGGTTCCCAAAGAGCTTTAGAAGAAGGCATAGTTTTCCCAGCTGGCTCTTAGGGCATGGGACCCATCTCCAGCCATAGGCCATTTTTGTGCCTGGCGAGAAGCCAAGTGGGAAAGGGTGCTGTCGAGGCTGAAGGCAGCAGGAAAGCCCGCAGCCCCAAGGTCTGTGGGGCTACGCAAGCGGTTCCCAAAGAGCTTTAGAACAAGGCATAGTTTTCCCTGCTGGCTCTTTGGGCGGGGGACCCATCTCCAGCCGTATGGCCATTTTTGTGCCTGGCCCGGCGCAAAGTGGGAAAGGGTGGCTTTGAGGCTGAAGGCAGCAGGAAAGCCCGCAGCCCCCAGGTCTGTGCGGCTACGCAAGCGGTTCCCAAAGAGCTTTAGAACAAGGCATAGTTTTCCTTGCTGGCTCTTTGGGCATGGGACCCATCTCCACCCATAGGCCATTTTTGTGCCTGATAGGGCGCCAAGTGGGAAAGGGTGGCTTTGAGGCTGAAGACAGCAGGAAAGCCTGCAGCCCCCAGGTCTGTGGGGCTACGCAAGCGGTTCCCAAAGAGCTTTAGAACAAGGCATAGTTTTCCCTGCTGGCTCTTTGGGTGGGGGACCCATCTCCAGCCGTATGGCTATTTTTGTGCCTGACGCGGTGCGTAGTGGCATAGGGTGGTTTTGAGGCTGAAGGCAGCAGGAAAGCCCGCAGCCCCCACGTCTGTGGGGCCAAGCAAGCGGTTCCCAAAGAGCTTTAGAACAAGGCATAGTTTTCCCTGCTGGCTCTTTGGGCGGGGGACCCATCTCCAGCCGTATGGCCATTTTTGTGCCTGGCGCGGCGCCAAGTGGGTAAGGGTGGTGTCGAGGCTGAAGGCAGCAGCAAAGCCTGCAGCCCCCAGGTCTGTGGGATCAAGCAAGCGGTTCCCAAAGAGCTTTAGAACAAGGCATAGTTTTCCCTGCTGGGTCTTTGGGCGGGGGACCCATCTCCATCCGTATGGCCATTTTTGTCCCTGGCCCGGCGCCAAGTGGGAAAGGGTGGCTTTGAGGCTGAAGGCAGCAGGAAAGCCCGCAGCCCCCACGTCTGTGGGGCTACGCAAGCGGTTCCCAAAGAGCTTTAGAACAAGGCATAGTTTTCCCTGCTCGCTCTTTGGGCGGGGGACCCATCTCCAGCCATATGGCCATTTTTGTGCCTGGCGAAGCCCCAAGTGCGAAAGGGTGGCTTTGAGGCTGAAGGCAGCAGGAAAGCCCGCAGCCCCCAGGTCTGTGGGGCTACGCAAGCGGTTCCCAAAGAGCTTTAGAACAAGGCATAGTTTTCCCTGCTGGCTCTTTGGGCGGGGGACCCATCTCCAGCCGTACGGCCATTTTTGTGCCTGGCGCGGCGCCAAGAGGGAAAGGGTGGTGTCGAGGCTAAAGGCAGCAGGAAAGCCCGCAGCCCCCAGGTCTGTGGGGCTACGCAAGCAGTTCCCAAAGAGCTTTAGAACAAGGCATAGTTTTCCCTGCTGGCTCTTTGGGCGGGGGACCCATCTCCAGCCGTATGGCCATTTTTGTGCATGGCGCAGCGCCAAGTGGGAAAGGGTGGCTTTGAGGCTGAAGGCAGCAGGAAAGCCCGCAGCCCCCAGGTCTGTGGGGCTACGCAAGCGGTTCCCAAAGAGCTTTAGAACAAGGCATAGTTTTCCCTGCTGGCTCTTTGGGCATGGGACCCATCTCCACCCATAGGCCATTTTTGTGCCTAATAGGGCGCCAAGTGGGAAAGGGTGGCTTTGAGGCTAAAGACAGCAGGAAAGCCTGCAGCCCCCAGGTCTGTGGGGCTACGCAAGCGGTTCCCAAAGAGCTTTAGAACAAGGCATAGTTTTCCCTGCTGGCTCTTTGGGTGGGGGACCCATCTCCAGCCGTATGGCTATTTTTGTGCCTGACGCGGTGCGTAGTGGCATAGGGTGGTTTTGAGGCTGAAGGCAGCAGGAAAGCCCGCAGCCCCCACGTCTGTGGGGCTACGCAAGCGGTTCCCAAAGAGCTTTAGAACAAGGCATAGTTTTCCCTGCTGGCTCTTTGGGCGGGGGACCCATCTCCAGCCGTATGGCCATTTTTGTGCCTGGCGCAGTGCGTAGTGGGAAAGGGTGGTTTTGAGGCTGAAGGCAGCAGGAAAGCCCGCAGCCCCCAGGTCTGTGGGGCTACGCAAGCGGTTCACCAAAGAGCTTTAGAACAAGGCATAGTTTTCCCTGCTGGCTCTTTGGGCGGGGGACCCATCTCCAGCCGTATGGCCATTTTTGTGCCTGGCCCGGCGCCAAGTGGGAAAGGGTGGTGTTGGGGCTGAAGGCAGCAGCAAAGACTGCAGCCCCCAGGTCTGTGGGGCCAAGCAAGCGGTTCCCAAAGAGCTTTAGAACAAGGCATAGTTTTCCCTGCTGGCTCTTTGGGCATGGGACCCATCTCCAGCCATAGGCCATTTTTGTGCTTGATAGGGCGCCAAGTGGGAAAGGGTGGCTTTGAGGCTGAAGGCAGCAGCAAAGCCCGCAGCCCCCAGGTCTGTGGGGCTACGCAAGCGGTTCCCAAAGAGCTTTAGAACAAGGCATAGTTTTCCCTGCTGGCTCTCTGGGCGGGGGACCCATCTCCAGCCGTATGGCCATTTTTGAGCCTGGCGCGGCGCCAGGTGGGAAAGGGTGGCTTTGAGGCTGAAGGCAGGAGCAAAGCCTGCAGCCCCCAGGTCTGTGGTGCTACGCAAGCGGTTCCCAAAGAGCTTTAGAACAAGGCATAGTTTTCCCAGCTGGCTCTTAGGGCATGGGACCCATCTCCAGCCATAGGCCATTTTTGTGCCTGGCACGAAGCCAAGTGGGAAAGGGTGCTGTCGAGGCTGAAGGCAGCAGGAAAGCCTGCAGCCCCCAGGTGTGTGGGGCTACGCAAGCGGTTCCCAAAGAGCTTTAGAACAAGGCATAGTTTTCCCTGCTGGCTCTTTGGGCGGGGGACCCATCTCCAGCCGTATGGCTATTTTTGTGCCTGGCGCGGTGCGTAGTGGCATAGGATGGTTTTGAGGCTGAAGGCAGCAGGAAAGCCTGCAGCCCCCAGGTCTGTGCGGCTACACAAGCGGTTCCCAAAGAGCTTTAGAACAAGGCATAGTTTTCACTGCTGGCTCTTTGGGCGGGGGACCCATCTCCAGCCGTATGGCTATTTTTGTGCCTGGCGCGGTGCGTAGTGGCATAGGATGGTTTTGAGGCTGAAGGCAGCAGGAAAGCCTGCAGCCCCCAGGTCTGTGCGGCTACACAAGCGGATCACAAAGATCTTTAGAACAAGGCATAGTTTTCCCTGCTGGCTCTTTGGGCGGGGGACCCATCTCCAGCCGTACGGCCATTTTTGCGCCTGGCCCGGCGCAAAGTGGGAAAGGGTGGCTTTGAGGCTGAAGGCAGCAGCAAAGCCCGCAGCCCCCAGGTCTGTGCGGCTACGCAAGCGGTTCCCAAAGAGCTTTAGAACAAGGCATAGTTTTCCCTGCTGGCTCTTTGGGCGGGGGACCCATCTCCAGCCGTATGGCCATTTTTGTGCATGGCGCAGCGCCAAGTGGGAAATGGTGGTATCGACGCTGAAGGCAGCAGGAAAGCCCGCAGCCCCCAGGTCTGTGGGGCTACGCAAGCGGTTCCCAAAGAGCTTTAGAACAAGGCATAGTTTTCCCTGCTGGCTCTTTGGGCATGGGACCCATCTCCACCCATAGGCCATTTTTGTGCCTGATAGGGCGCCAAGTGGGAAAGGGTGGCTTTGAGGCTGAAGACAGCAGGAAAGCCTGCAGCCCCCAGGTGTGTGGGGCTACGCAAGCGGTTCCCAAAGAGCTTTAGAACAAGGCATAGTTTTCCCTGCTGGCTCTTTGGGCGGGGGACCCATCTCCAGCCGTATGGCTATTTTTGTGCCTGACGCGGTGCGTAGTGGCATAGGGTGGTTTTGAGGCTGAAGGCAGCAGGAAAGCCCGCAGCCCCCACGTCTGTGGGGCCAAGCAAGCGGTTCCCAAAGAGCTTTAGAACAAGGCATAGTTTTCCCTGCTGGCTCTTTGGGCGGGGGACCCATCTCCAGCCGTATGGCCATTTTTGTGCCTGGCGCGGTGCGTAGTGGGAAAGGGTGGTGTCGAGGCTGAAGGCAGCAGCAAAGCCTGCAGCCCCCAGGTCTGTGGGGCTACGCAAGCGGTTCCCAAAAAGCTTTAGAACAAGGCATAGTTTTCCCTGCTGGCTCTTTGAGCATGGGACCCATCTCCATCCGTATGGCCATTTTTGTCCCTGGCCCGGCGCCAAGTGGGAAAGGGTGGCTTTGAGGCTGAAGGCAGCAGGAAAGCCCGCAGCCCCCACGTCTGTGGGGCTACGCAAGCGGTTCCCAAAGAGCTTTAGAACAAGGCATAGTTTTCCCTGCTCGCTCTTTGGGAGGGGGACCCATCTCCAGCCATATGGCCATTTTTGTGCCTGGCGAAGCCCCAAGTGCGAAAGGGTGGCTTTGAGGCTGAAGGCAGCAGGAAAGCCCGCAGCCCCCAGGTCTGTGGGGCTACGCAAGCGGTTCCCAAAGAGCTTTAGAACAAGGCATAGTTTTCCCTGCTGGCTCTTTGGGCGGGGGACCCATCTCCAGCCGTATGGCCATTTTTGTGGCTGATAGGGCGCCAAGTGGGAAAGGGTGGCTTTGAGGCTGAAGACAGCAGGAAAGCCCGCAGCCCCAAGGTCTGTGGGGCCAAGCAAGCGGTTCCCAAAGAGCTTTAGAACAAGGCATAGTTTTCCCAGCTGGCTCTTTGGGCGTGGGACCCATCTCCAGACGTATGGCCATTTTTGTGCCTGGCGCGGTGCGTAGTAGGAAAGGGTGGTGTCGAGGCTGAAGGCAGCAGCAAAGCCTGCAGCCCCCAGGTCTGTGGGGCCAAGCAAGCGGTTCCCAAAGAGCTTTAGAACAAGGCATAGTTTTCCCTGCTGGCTCTTTGAGCATGGGACCCATCTCCAGCCGTATGGCCATTTTTGTCCCTGGCCCGGCGCCAAGTGGGAAAGGGTGGCTTTGAGGCTGAAGGCAGCAGGAAAAACCCGCAGCCCCCAGGTCTGTGGGGCTACGCAAGCGGTTCCCAAAGAGCTTTAGAACAAGGCATAGTTTTCCCTGCTGGCTCTTTGGGCGGGGGACCCATCTGCAGACATATGGCCATTTTTGTGCCTGGCCAGGGGCCAAGTGGGAAAGGGTGGTTTTGAGGCTGAAGGCAGCAGGAAAGCCCGCAGCCCCCAGGTGTGTGGGGCTACGCAAGCGGTTCCCGAAGAGCTTTAGAACAAGGCATAGTTTTCCCTGCTGGCTCTTTGGGCGGGGGACCCATCTCCAGCCGTATGGCCATTTTTGTGCATGGCGCAGCGCCAAGTGGGAAATGGTGGTATCGAGGCTGAAGGCAGCAGGAAAGCCCGCAGCCCCCAGGTCTGTGGGGCTACGCAAGCGGTTCCCAAAGAGCTTTAGAACAAGGCATAGTTTTCCCTGCTGGCTCTTTGGGCATGGGACCCATCTCCACCCATAGGCCATTTTTGTGCCTGATAGGGCGCCAAGTGGGAAAGGGTGGGTTTGAGGCTGAAGACAGCAGGAAAGCCTGCAGCCCCCAGGTCTGTGGGGCTACGCAAGCGGTTCCCAAAGACCTTTAGAACAAGGCATAGTTTTCCCTGCTGGCTCTTTGGGCGGGGGACCCATCTCCAGCCGTATGGCTATTTTTGTGCCTGACGCGGTGCGTAGTGGCATAGGGTGGTTTTGAGGCTGAAGGCAGCAGGAAAGCCCGCAGCCCCCACGTCTGTGGGGCCAAGCAAGCGGTTCCCAAAGAGCTTTAGAACAAGGCATAGTTTTCCCTGCTGGCTCTTTGGGCGGGGGACCCATCTCCAGCCGTATGGCCATTTTTGTGCCTGGCGCGGTGCGTAGTGGGAAAGGGTGGTGTGGAGGCTGAAGGCAGCAGCAAAGCCTGCAGCCCCCAGGTCTGTGGGGCCAAGCAAGCGGTTCCCAAAGAGCTTTAGAACAAGGCATAGTTTTCCCTGCTGGCTCTTTGAGCATGGGACCCATCTCCATCCGTATGGCCATTTTTGTCCCTGGCCCGGCGCCAAGTGGGAAAGGGTGGCTTTGAGGCTGAAGGCAGCAGGAAAGCCCGCAGCCCCCACGTCTGTGGGGCTACGCAAGCGGTTCCCAAAGAGCTTTAGAACAAGGCATAGTTTTCCCTGCTCGCTCTTTGGGAGGGGGACCCATCTCCAGCCATATGGCCATTTTTGTGCCTGGCGAAGCCCCAAGTGGGAAAGGGTGGCTTTGAGGCTGAAGGCAGCAGGAAAGCCCGCAGCCCCCAGGTCTGTGGGGCTACGCAAGCGGTTCCCAAAGAGCTTTAGAACAAGGCATAGTTTTCCCTGCTGGTTCTTTGGGCGGGGGACCCATCTCCAGCCGTATGGCCATTTTTGTGGCTGATAGGGCGCCAAGTGGGAAAGGGTGGCTTTGAGGCTGAAGACAGCAGGAAAGCCCGCAGCCCCAAGGTCTGTGGGGCCAAGCAAGCGGTTCCCAAAGAGCTTTAGAACAAGGCATAGTTTTCCCAGCTGGCTCTTTGGGCGTGGGACCCATCTCCAGACGTATGGCCATTTTTGTGCCTGGCGCGGTGCGTAGTGGGAAAGGGTGGTGTCGAGGCTGAAGGCAGCAGCAAAGCCTGCAGCCCCCAGGTCTGTGGGGCCAAGCAAGCGGTTCCCAAAGAGCTTTAGAACAAGGCATAGTTTTCCCTGCTGGCTCTTTGAGCATGGGACCCATCTCCAGCCGTATTGCCATTTTTGTCCCTGGCCCGGCGCCAAGTGGGAAAGGGTGGCTTTGAGGCTGAAGGCAGCAGGAAAAACCCGCAGCCCCCAGGTCTGTGGGGCTACGCAAGCGGTTCCCAAAGAGCTTTAGAACAAGGCATAGTTTTCCCTGCTGGCTCTTTGGGCGGGGGACCCATCTGCAGACATATGGCCATTTTTGTGCCTGGCCAGGGGCCAAGTGGGAAAGGGTGGTTTTGAGGCTGAAGGCAGCAGGAAAGCCCGCAGCCCCCAGGTGTGTGGGGCTACGCAAGCGGTTCCCAAAGAGCTTTAGAACAAGGCATAGTTTTCCCTGCTGGCTCTTTGGGCATGGGACCCATCTCCAGCCATAGGCCATTTTTGTGCTTGATAGGGCGCCAAGTGAGAAAGGGTTGCTTTGAGGCTGAAGACAGCAGGAAAGCCCGCAGCCCCCAGGTCTGTGCGGCTACGCAAGCGGTTCCCAAAGAGCTTTAGAACAAGGCATAGTTTTCCCTGCTGGCTCTTTGGGCGGGGGACCCATCTCCAGCCGTATGGCCATTTTTGTGCATGGCGCAGCGCCAAGTGGGAAATGGTGGTATCGAGGCTGAAGGCAGCAGGAAAGCCCGCAGCCCCCAGGTCTGTGGGGCTACGCAAGCGGTTCCCAAAGAGCTTTAGAACAAGGCATAGTTTTCCCTGCTGGCTCTTTGGGCGGGGGACCCATCTGCAGACATATGGCCATTTTTGTGCCTGGCCAGGGGCCAAGTGGGAAAGGGTGGTTTTGAGGCTGAAGGCAGCAGGAAAGCCCGCAGCCCCCAGGTGTGTGGGGCTACGCAAGCGGTTCCCAAAGACCTTTAGAACAAGGCATAGTTTTCCCTGCTGGCTCTTTGGGCATGGGACCCATCTCCAGCCATAGGCCATTTTTGTGCTTGATAGGGCGCCAAGTGAGAAAGGGTTGCTTTGAGGCTGAAGACAGCAGGAAAGCCCGCAGCCCCCAGGTGTGTGGGGCTACGCAAGCGGTTCCCAAAGAGCTTTAGAACAAGGCATAGTTTTCCCTGCTGGCTCTCTGGGCGGGGGACCCATCTCCAGCCGTATGGCCATTTTTGAGCCTGGCGCGGCGCCAGGTGGGAAAGGGGGCTTTGAGGCTGAAGGCAGGAGCAAAGCCTGCAGCCCCCAGGTCTGTGGTGCTACGCAAGCGGTTCCCAAAGAGCTTTAGAACAAGGCATAGTTTTCCCAGCTGGCTCTTAGGGCATGGGACCCATCTCCAGCCATAGGCCATTTTTGTGCCTGGCGCGAAGCCAAGTGGGAAAGGGTGGCTTTGAGGCTGAAGGCAGCAGGAAAGCCCGCAGCCCCCAGGTCTGTGCGGCTACGCAAGCGGTTCCCAAAGAGCTTTAGAACAAGGCATAGTTTTCCCTGCTGGCTCTTTGGGCGGGGGACCCATCTCCAGCCGTACGGCCATTTTTGTGCCTGGCGCGGCGCCAAGAGGGAAAGGGTGGTGTCGAGGCTGAAGGCAGCAGGAAAGCCCGCAGCCCCCAGGTCTGTGGGGCTACGCAAGCGGTTCCCAAAGAGCTTTAGAACAAGGCATAGTTTTCCCTGCTGGCTCTTTGGGTGGGGGACCCATCTCCAGCCGTATGGCCATTTTTGTGCATGGCGCAGCGCCAAGTGGGAAATGGTGGTATCGAGGCTGAAGGCAGCAGGAAAGCCCGCAGCCCCCAGGTCTGTGGGGCTACGCAAGCGGTTCCCAAAGAGCTTTAGAACAAGGCATAGTTTTCCCTGCTGGCTCTTTGGGCATGGGACCCATCTCCACCCATAGGCCATTTTTGTGCCTGATAGGGCGCCAAGTGGGAAAGGGTGGCTTTGAGGCTGAAGACAGCAGGAAAGCCTGCAGCCCCCAGGTCTGTGGGGCTACGCAAGCGGTTCCCAAAGACCTTTAGAACAAGGCATAGTTTTCCCTGCTGGCTCTTTGGGCGGGGGACCCATCTCCAGCCGTATGGCTATTTTTGTGCCTGACGCGGTGCGTAGTGGCATAGGGTGGTTTTGAGGCTGAAGGCAGCAGGAAAGCCCGCAGCCCCCACGTCTGTGGGGCCAAGCAAGCGGTTCCCAAAGAGCTTTAGAACAAGGCATAGTTTTCCCTGCTGGCTCTTTGGGCGGGGGACCCATCTCCAGCCGTATGGCCATTTTTGTGCCTGGCGCGGTGCGTAGTGGGAAAGGGTGGTGTCGAGGCTGAAGGCAGCAGCAAAGCCTGCAGCCCCCAGGTCTGTGGGGCCAAGCAAGCGGTTCCCAAAGAGCTTTAGAACAAGGCATAGTTTTCCCTGCTGGCTCTTTGAGCATGGGACCCATCTCCAGCCGTATGGCCATTTTTGTCCCTGGCCCGGCGCCAAGTGGGAAAGGGTGGCTTTGAGGCTGAAGGCAGCAGGAAAGCCCGCAGCCCCCAGGTCTGTGGGGCTACGCAAGCGGTACCCAAAGAGCTTTAGAACAAGGCATAGTTTTCCCTGCTCGCTCTTTGGGAGGGGGACCCATCTCCAGCCATATGGCCATTTTTGTGCCTGGCGAAGCCCCAAGTGCGAAAGGGTGGCTTTGAGGCTGAAGGCAGCAGGAAAGCCCGCAGCCCCCAGGTCTGTGGGGCTACGCAAGCGGTTCCCAAAGAGCTTTAGAACAAGGCATAGTTTTCCCTGCTGGCTCTTTGGGCGGGGGACCCATCTCCAGCCGTATGGCCATTTTTGTGGCTGATAGGGCGCCAAGTGGGAAAGGGTGGTGTCGAGGCTGAAGACAGCAGGAAAGCCCGCAGCCCCCACGTCTGTGGGGACAAGCAAGCGGTTCCCAAAGAGCTTTAGAACAAGGCATAGTTTTCCCAGCTGGCTTTTTGGGCGTGGGACCCATCTCCAGACGTATGGCCATTTTTGTGCCTGGCGCGGTGCGTCGTGGGAAAGGGTGGTGTCGAGGCTGAAGGCAGCAGCAAAGCCTGCAGCCCCCAGGTCTGTGGGGCTACGCAAGCGGTTCCCAAAGAGCTTTAGAACAAGGCATAGTTTTCCCTGCTGGCTCTTTGGGCGGGGGACCCATCTCCAGCCATAGGCCATTTTTGTGCCTGGCCCGGCGCCCAGTGGGAAAGGGTGGCTTTGAGGCTTGAAGGCAGCAGGAAAGCCCGCAGTCCCCAGGTCTGTGGGGCTACGCAAGCGGTTCCCAAAGAGCTTTAGAACAAGGCATAGTTTTCCCTGCTGGCTCTTTGGGCATGGGACCCATCTCCAGCCATAGGCCATTTTTGTGCTTGATAGGGCGCCAAGTGGGAAAGGGTGGTGTCGAGGCTGAAGGCAGCAGGAAAGCCCGCAGCCCCCAGGTCTGTGCGGCTACGCAAGCGGTTCCCAAAGAGCTTTAGAACAAGGCATAATTTTCCCTGCTGGCTCTCTGGGCGGGGGACCCATCTCCAGCCGTACGGCCATTTTTGTGCCTGGCGCGGCGCCAAGAGGGAAAGGGTGGTGTCGAGGCTAAAGGCAGCAGGAAAGCCCGCAGCCCCCAGGTCTGTGGAGCTACGCAAGCAGTTCCCAAAGAGCTTTAGAACAAGGCATAGTTTTCCCTGCTGGCTCTTTGGGCGGGGGACCCATCTCCAGCCGTATGGCCATTTTTGTGCCTGGCGCGGTGCCAAGTGTGAAAGGGTGGCTTTGAGGCTGAAGGCAGCAGGAAAGCCCGCAGCCCCCAGGTCTGTGGGGCTACGCAAGCGGTTCCCAAAGAGCTTTAGAACAAGGCATAGTTTTCCCTGCTGGCTCTTTGGGCATGGGACCCATCTCCACCCATAGGCAATTTTTGTGCTTGATAGGGCGCCAAGTGGGAAAGGGTGGCTTTGAGGCTGAAGGCAGCAGGAAAGCCTGCAGCCCCCAGGTCTGTGGGGCTACGCAAGCGGTTCCCAAAGAGCTTTAGAACAAGGCATAGTTTTCCCTGCTGGCTCTTTGGGCATGGGACCCATCTCCACCCATAGGCCATTTTTGTGCTTGATAGGGCGCCAAGTGGGAAAGGGTGGCTTTGAGGCTGAAGGCAGCAGGAAAGCCTGCAGCCCCCAGGTCTGTGGGGCTACGCAAGCGGTTCCCAAAGAGCTTTAGAACAAGGCATAGTTTTCCCTGCTGGCTCTTTGTTCGGGGGACCCATCTCCAGCCATAGGCCATTTTTGTGCCTGGCCCGGCGCCCAGTGGGAAAGGGTGGCTTTGAGGCTTGAAGGCAGCAGGAAAGCCCGCAGCCCCCAGGTCTGTGGGGCTACGCAAGCGGTTCCCAAAGAGCTTTAGAACAAGGCATAGTTTTCCCTGCTGGCTCTCTGGGCGGGGGACCCATCTCCAGCCGTATGGCCATTTTTGAGCCTGGCGCGGCGCCAAGTGGGAAAGGGTGGTGTCGAGGCTAAAGGCAGCAGGAAAGCCCGCAGCCCCCAGGTCTGTGGGGCTACGCAAGCGGTTCCCAAAGAGCTTTAGAACAAGGCATAGTTTTCCCTGCTGGCTCTCTGGGCGGGGGACCCATCTCCAGCCGTATGGCCATTTTTGAGCCTGGCGCGGCGCCAGGTGGGAAAGGGTGGCTTTGAGGCTGAAGGCAGGAGCAAAGCCTGCAGCCCCCAGGTCTGTGGTGCTACGCAAGCGGTTCCCAAAGAGCTTTAGAAGAAGGCATAGTTTTCCCAGCTGGCTCTTAGGGCATGGGACCCATCTCCAGCCATAGGCCATTTTTGTGCCTGGCGAGAAGCCAAGTGGGAAAGGGTGCTGTCGAGGCTGAAGGCAGCAGGAAAGCCCGCAGCCCCAAGGTCTGTGGGGCTACGCAAGCGGTTCCCAAAGAGCTTTAGAACAAGGCATAGTTTTCCCTGCTGGCTCTTTGGGCGGGGGACCCATCTCCAGCCGTATGGCCATTTTTGTGCCTGGCCCGGCGCAAAGTGGGAAAGGGTGGCTTTGAGGCTGAAGGCAGCAGGAAAGCCCGCAGCCCCCAGGTCTGTGCGGCTACGCAAGCGGTTCCCAAAGAGCTTTAGAACAAGGCATAGTTTTCCTTGCTGGCTCTTTGGGCATGGGACCCATCTCCACCCATAGGCCATTTTTGTGCCTGATAGGGCGCCAAGTGGGAAAGGGTGGCTTTGAGGCTGAAGACAGCAGGAAAGCCTGCAGCCCCCAGGTCTGTGGGGCTACGCAAGCGGTTCCCAAAGAGCTTTAGAACAAGGCATAGTTTTCCCTGCTGGCTCTTTGGGTGGGGGACCCATCTCCAGCCGTATGGCTATTTTTGTGCCTGACGCGGTGCGTAGTGGCATAGGGTGGTTTTGAGGCTGAAGGCAGCAGGAAAGCCCGCAGCCCCCACGTCTGTGGGGCCAAGCAAGCGGTTCCCAAAGAGCTTTAGAACAAGGCATAGTTTTCCCTGCTGGCTCTTTGGGCGGGGGACCCATCTCCAGCCGTATGGCCATTTTTGTGCCTGGCGCGGCGCCAAGTGGGTAAGGGTGGTGTCGAGGCTGAAGGCAGCAGCAAAGCCTGCAGCCCCCAGGTCTGTGGGGCCAAGCAAGCGGTTCCCAAAGAGCTTTAGAACAAGGCATAGTTTTCCCTGCTGGGTCTTTGGGCGGGGGACCCATCTCCAGCCGTATGGCCATTTTTGTCCCTGGCCCGGCGCCAAGTGGGAAAGGGTGGCTTTGAGGCTGAAGGCAGCAGGAAAGCCCGCAGCCCCCAGGTCTGTGGGGCTACGCAAGCGGTTCCCAAAGAGCTTTAGAACAAGGCATAGTTTTCCCTGCTCGCTCTTTGGGCGGGGGACCCATCTCCAGCCATATGGCCATTTTTGTGCCTGGCGAAGCCCCAAGTGCGAAAGGGTGGCTTTGAGGCTGAAGGCAGCAGGAAAGCCCGCAGCCCCCAGGTCTGTGGGGCTACGCAAGCGGTTCCCAAAGAGCTTTAGAACAAGGCATAGTTTTCCCTGCTGGCTCTTTGGGCGGGGGACCCATCTCCAGCCGTACGGCCATTTTTGTGCCTGGCGCGGCGCCAAGAGGGAAAGGGTGGTGTCGAGGCTAAAGGCAGCAGGAAAGCCCGCAGCCCCCAGGTCTGTGGAGCTACGCAAGCAGTTCCCAAAGAGCTTTAGAACAAGGCATAGTTTTCCCTGCTGGCTCTTTGGGCGGGGGACCCATCTCCAGCCGTATGGCCATTTTTGTGCATGGCGCAGCGCCAAGTGGGAAAGGGTGGCTTTGAGGCTGAAGGCAGCAGGAAAGCCCGCAGCCCCCAGGTCTGTGGGGCTACGCAAGCGGTTCCCAAAGAGCTTTAGAACAAGGCATAGTTTTCCCTGCTGGCTCTTTGGGCATGGGACCCATCTCCACCCATAGGCCATTTTTGTGCCTAATAGGGCGCCAAGTGGGAAAGGGTGGCTTTGAGGCTAAAGACAGCAGGAAAGCCTGCAGCCCCCAGGTCTGTGGGGCTACGCAAGCGGTTCCCAAAGAGCTTTAGAACAAGGCATAGTTTTCCCTGCTGGCTCTTTGGGTGGGGGACCCATCTCCAGCCGTATGGCTATTTTTGTGCCTGACGCGGTGCGTAGTGGCATAGGGTGGTTTTGAGGCTGAAGGCAGCAGGAAAGCCCGCAGCCCCCACGTCTGTGGGGCTACGCAAGCGGTTCCCAAAGAGCTTTAGAACAAGGCATAGTTTTCCCTGCTGGCTCTCTGGGCGGGGGACCCATCTCCAGCCGTATGGCCATTTTTGAGCCTGGCGCGGCGCCAGGTGGGAAAGGGTGGCTTTGAGGCTGAAGGCAGGAGCAAAGCCTGCAGCCCCCAGGTCTGTGGTGCTACGCAAGCGGTTCCCAAAGAGCTTTAGAACAAGGCATAGTTTTCCCAGCTGGCTCTTAGGGCATGGGACCCATCTCCAGCCATAGGCCATTTTTGTGCCTGGCACGAAGCCAAGTGGGAAAGGGTGCTGTCGAGGCTGAAGGCAGCAGGAAAGCCTGCAGCCCCCAGGTGTGTGGGGCTACGCAAGCGGTTCCCAAAGAGCTTTAGAACAAGGCATAGTTTTCCCTGCTGGCTCTTTGGGCGGGGGACCCATCTCCAGCCGTATGGCTATTTTTGTGCCTGGCGCGGTGCGTAGTGGCATAGGATGGTTTTGAGGCTGAAGGCAGCAGGAAAGCCTGCAGCCCCCAGGTCTGTGCGGCTACACAAGCGGTTCCCAAAGAGCTTTAGAACAAGGCATAGTTTTCACTGCTGGCTCTTTGGGCGGGGGACCCATCTCCAGCCGTATGGCTATTTTTGTGCCTGGCGCGGTGCGTAGTGGCATAGGATGGTTTTGAGGCTGAAGGCAGCAGGAAAGCCTGCAGCCCCCAGGTCTGTGCGGCTACACAAGCGGATCACAAAGATCTTTAGAACAAGGCATAGTTTTCCCTGCTGGCTCTTTGGGCGGGGGACCCATCTCCAGCCGTACGGCCATTTTTGCGCCTGGCCCGGCGCAAAGTGGGAAAGGGTGGCTTTGAGGCTGAAGGCAGCAGCAAAGCCCGCAGCCCCCAGGTCTGTGCGGCTACGCAAGCGGTTCCCAAAGAGCTTTAGAACAAGGCATAGTTTTCCCTGCTGGCTCTTTGGGCGGGGGACCCATCTCCAGCCGTATGGCCATTTTTGTGCATGGCGCAGCGCCAAGTGGGAAATGGTGGTATCGACGCTGAAGGCAGCAGGAAAGCCCGCAGCCCCCAGGTCTGTGGGGCTACGCAAGCGGTTCCCAAAGAGCTTTAGAACAAGGCATAGTTTTCCCTGCTGGCTCTTTGGGCATGGGACCCATCTCCACCCATAGGCCATTTTTGTGCCTGATAGGGCGCCAAGTGGGAAAGGGTGGCTTTGAGGCTGAAGACAGCAGGAAAGCCTGCAGCCCCCAGGTCTGTGGGGCTACGCAAGCGGTTCCCAAAGAGCTTTAGAACAAGGCATAGTTTTCCCTGCTGGCTCTTTGGGCGGGGGACCCATCTCCAGCCGTATGGCTATTTTTGTGCCTGACGCGGTGCGTAGTGGCATAGGGTGGTTTTGAGGCTGAAGGCAGCAGGAAAGCCCGCAGCCCCCACGTCTGTGGGGCCAAGCAAGCGGTTCCCAAAGAGCTTTAGAACAAGGCATAGTTTTCCCTGCTGGCTCTTTGGGCGGGGGACCCATCTCCAGCCGTATGGCCATTTTTGTGCCTGGCGCGGTGCGTAGTGGGAAAGGGTGGTGTCGAGGCTGAAGGCAGCAGCAAAGCCTGCAGCCCCCAGGTCTGTGGGGCTACGCAAGCGGTTCCCAAAGAGCTTTAGAACAAGGCATAGTTTTCCCTGCTGGCTCTTTGAGCATGGGACCCATCTCCATCCGTATGGCCATTTTTGTCCCTGGCCCGGCGCCAAGTGGGAAAGGGTGGCTTTGAGGCTGAAGGCAGCAGGAAAGCCCGCAGCCCCCACGTCTGTGGGGCTACGCAAGCGGTTCCCAAAGAGCTTTAGAACAAGGCATAGTTTTCCCTGCTCGCTCTTTGGGAGGGGGACCCATCTCCAGCCATATGGCCATTTTTGTGCCTGGCGAAGCCCCAAGTGCGAAAGGGTGGCTTTGAGGCTGAAGGCAGCAGGAAAGCCCGCAGCCCCCAGGTCTGTGGGGCTACGCAAGCGGTTCCCAAAGAGCTTTAGAACAAGGCATAGTTTTCCCTGCTGGCTCTTTGGGCGGGGTACCCATCTCCAGCCGTATGGCCATTTTTGTGGCTGATAGGGCGCCAAGTGGGAAAGGGTGGCTTTGAGGCTGAAGACAGCAGGAAAGCCCGCAGCCCCAAGGTCTGTGGGGCCAAGCAAGCGGTTCCCAAAGAGCTTTAGAACAAGGCATAGTTTTCCCAGCTGGCTCTTTGGGCGTGGGACCCATCTCCAGACGTATGGCCATTTTTGTGCCTGGCGCGGTGCGTAGTAGGAAAGGGTGGTGTCGAGGCTGAAGGCAGCAGCAAAGCCTGCAGCCCCCAGGTCTGTGGGGCTACGCAAGCGGTTCCCAAAGAGCTTTAGAACAAGGCATAGTTTTCCCTGCTGGCTCTTTGAGCATGGGACCCATCTCCAGCCGTATGGCCATTTTTGTCCCTGGCCCGGCGCCAAGTGGGAAAGGGTGGCTTTGAGGCTGAAGGCAGCAGGAAAAACCCGCAGCCCCCAGGTCTGTGGGGCTACGCAAGCAGTTCCCAAAGAGCTTTAGAACAAGGCATAGTTTTCCCTGCTGGCTCTTTGGGCGGGGGACCCATCTGCAGACATATGGCCATTTTTGTGCCTGGCCAGGGGCCAAGTGGGAAAGGGTGGTTTTGAGGCTGAAGGCAGCAGGAAAGCCCGCAGCCCCCAGGTGTGTGGGGCTACGCAAGCGGTTCCCAAAGAGCTTTAGAACAAGGCATAGTTTTCCCTGCTGGCTCTTTGGGCATGGGACCCATCTCCAGCCATAGGCCATTTTTGTGCCTGACGCGGTGCGTAGTGGCATAGGGTGGTTTTGAGGCTGAAGGCAGCAGGAAAGCCCGCAGCCCCCACGTCTGTGGGGCCAAGCAAGCGGTTCCCAAAGAGCTTTAGAACAAGGCATAGTTTTCCCTGCTGGCTCTTTGGGCGGGGGACCCATCTCCAGCCGTATGGCCATTTTTGTGCCTGGCGCGGTGCGTAGTGGGAAAGGGTGGTGTCGAGGCTGAAGGCAGCAGCAAAGCCTGCAGCCCCCAGGTCTGTGGGGCTACGCAAGCGGTTCCCAAAGAGCTTTAGAACAAGGCATAGTTTTCCCTGCTGGCTCTTTGAGCATGGGACCCATCTCCATCCGTATGGCCATTTTTGTCCCTGGCCCGGCGCCAAGTGGGAAAGGGTGGCTTTGAGGCTGAAGGCAGCAGGAAAGCCCGCAGCCCCCACGTCTGTGGGGCTACGCAAGCGGTTCCCAAAGAGCTTTAGAACAAGGCATAGTTTTCCCTGCTCGCTCTTTGGGAGGGGGACCCATCTCCAGCCATATGGCCATTTTTGTGCCTGGCGAAGCCCCAAGTGCGAAAGGGTGGCTTTGAGGCTGAAGGCAGCAGGAAAGCCCGCAGCCCCCAGGTCTGTGGGGCTACGCAAGCGGTTCCCAAAGAGCTTTAGAACAAGGCATAGTTTTCCCTGCTGGCTCTTTGGGCGGGGGACCCATCTCCAGCCGTATGGCCATTTTTGTGGCTGATAGGGCGCCAAGTGGGAAAGGGTGGCTTTGAGGCTGAAGACAGCAGGAAAGCCCGCAGCCCCAAGGTCTGTGGGGCCAAGCAAGCGGTTCCCAGAGAGCTTTAGAACAAGGCATAGTTTTCCCAGCTGGCTCTTTGGGCGTGGGACCCATCTCCAGACGTATGGCCATTTTTGTGCCTGGCGCGGTGCGTAGTAGGAAAGGGTGGTGTCGAGGCTGAAGGCAGCAGCAAAGCCTGCAGCCCCCAGGTCTGTGGGGCCAAGCAAGCGGTTCCCAAAGAGCTTTAGAACAAGGCATAGTTTTCCCTGCTGGCTCTTTGAGCATGGGACCCATCTCCAGCCGTATGGCCATTTTTGTCCCTGGCCCGGCGCCAAGTGGGAAAGGGTGGCTTTGAGGCTGAAGGCAGCAGGAAAAACCCGCAGCCCCCAGGTCTGTGGGGCTACGCAAGCGGTTCCCAAAGAGCTTTAGAACAAGGCATAGTTTTCCCTGCTGGCTCTTTGGGCGGGGGACCCATCTGCAGACATATGGCCATTTTTGTGCCTGGCCAGGGGCCAAGTGGGAAAGGGTGGTTTTGAGGCTGAAGGCAGCAGGAAAGCCCGCAGCCCCCAGGTGTGTGGGGCTACGCAAGCGGTTCCCAAAGAGCTTTAGAACAAGGCATAGTTTTCCCTGCTGGCTCTTTGGGCATGGGACCCATCTCCAGCCATAGGCCATTTTTGTGCTTGATAGGGCGCCAAGTGAGAAAGGGTTGCTTTGAGGCTGAAGACAGCAGGAAAGCCCGCAGCCCCCAGGTGTGTGGGGCTACGCAAGCGGTTCCCAAAGAGCTTTAGAACAAGGCATAGTTTTCCCTGCTGGCTCTCTGGGCGGGGGACCCATCTCCAGCCGTATGGCCATTTTTGAGCCTGGCGCGGCGCCAGGTGGGAAAGGGGGCTTTGAGGCTGAAGGCAGGAGCAAAGCCTGCAGCCCCCAGGTCTGTGGTGCTACGCAAGCGGTTCCCAAAGAGCTTTAGAACAAGGCATAGTTTTCCCTGCTGGCTCTTAGGGCATGGGACCCATCTCCAGCCATAGGCCATTTTTGTGCCTGGCGCGAAGCCAAGTGGGAAAGGGTGGCTTTGAGGCTGAAGGCAGCAGGAAAGCCCGCAGCCCCCAGGTCTGTGGGGCTACGCAAGCGGTTCCCAAAGAGCTTTAGAACAAGGCATAGTTTTCCCTGCTGGCTCTTTGGGCGGGGGACCCATCTCCAGCCGTACGGCCATTTTTGTGCCTGGCGCGGCGCCAAGAGGGAAAGGGTGGTGTCGAGGCTAAAGGCAGCAGGAAAGCCCGCAGCCCCCAGGTCTGTGGGGCTACGCAAGCGGTTCCCAAAGAGCTTTAGAACAAGGCATAGTTTTCCCTGCTGGCTCTTTGGGCGGGGGACCCATCTCCAGCCGTATGGCCATTTTTGTGCATGGCGCAGCGCCAAGTGGGAAATGGTGGTATCGAGGCTGAAGGCAGCAGGAAAGCCCGCAGCCCCCAGGTCTGTGGGGCTACGCAAGCGGTTCCCAAAGAGCTTTAGAACAAGGCATAGTTTTCCCTGCTGGCTCTTTGGGCGGGGGACCCATCTGCAGACATATGGCCATTTTTGTGCCTGGCCAGGGGCCAAGTGGGAAAGGGTGGTTTTGAGGCTGAAGGCAGCAGGAAAGCCCGCAGCCCCCAGGTCTGTGCGGCTACGCAAGCGGTTCCCAAAGAGCTTTAGAACAAGGCATAGTTTTCCCTGCTGGCTCTTTGGGCATGGGACCCATCTCCAGCCATAGGCCATTTTTGTGCTTGATAGGGCGCCAAGTGAGAAAGGGTTGCTTTGAGGCTGAAGACAGCAGGAAAGCCCGCAGCCCCCAGGTGTGTGGGGCTACGCAAGCGGTTCCCAAAGAGCTTTAGAACAAGGCATAGTTTTCCCTGCTGGCTCTCTGGGCGGGGGACCCATCTCCAGCCGTATGGCCATTTTTGAGCCTGGCGCGGCGCCAGGTGGGAAAGGGGGCTTTGAGGCTGAAGGCAGGAGCAAAGCCTGCAGCCCCCAGGTCTGTGGTGCTACGCAAGCGGTTCCCAAAGAGCTTTAGAACAAGGCATAGTTTTCCCAGCTGGCTCTTAGGGCATGGGACCCATCTCCAGCCATAGGCCATTTTTGTGCCTGGCGCGAAGCCAAGAGGGAAAGGGTGGTGTCGAGGCTGAAGGCAGCAGGAAAGCCCGCAGCCCCCAGGTCTGTGCGGCTACGCAAGCGGTTCCCAAAGAGCTTTAGAACAAGGCATAGTTTTC
Organism: Rissa tridactyla; assembly: GCF_028500815.1. NCBI lineage: Eukaryota > Metazoa > Chordata > Aves > Charadriiformes > Laridae > Rissa > Rissa tridactyla. The sequence continues at coordinate 363,387 of NW_026529351.1, forward strand.
CCTGCTGGCTCTTTGGGCGGGGGACCCATCTCCAGCCGTATGGCCATTTTTGTGGCTGATAGGGCGCCAAGTGGGAAAGGGTGGTGTCGAGGCTGAAGACAGCAGGAAAGCCCGCAGCCCCCACGTCTGTGGGGCCAAGCAAGCGGTTCCCAAAGAGCTTTAGAACAAGGCATAGTTTTCCCAGCTGGCTTTTTGGGCGTGGGACCCATCTCCAGACGTATGGCCATTTTTGTGCCTGGCGCGGTGCGTCGTGGGAAAGGGTGGTGTCGAGGCTGAAGGCAGCAGCAAAGCCTGCAGCCCCCAGGTCTGTGGGGCTACGCAAGCGGTTCCCAAAGAGCTTTAGAACAAGGCATAGTTTTCCCTGCTGGCTCTTTGGGCGGGGGACCCATCTCCAGCCATAGGCCATTTTTGTGCCTGGCCCGGCGCCCAGTGGGAAAGGGTGGCTTTGAGGCTTGAAGGCAGCAGGAAAGCCCGCAGTCCCCAGGTCTGTGGGGCTACGCAAGCGGTTCCCAAAGAGCTTTAGAACAAGGCATAGTTTTCCCTGCTGGCTCTTTGGGCATGGGACCCATCTCCAGCCATAGGCCATTTTTGTGCTTGATAGGGGGCCAAGTGGGAAAGGGTGGTGTCGAGGCTGAAGGCAGCAGGAAAGCCCGCAGCCCCCAGGTCTGTGCGGCTACGCAAGCGGTTCCCAAAGAGCTTTAGAACAAGGCATAATTTTCCCTGCTGGCTCTCTGGGCGGGGGACCCATCTCCAGCCGTACGGCCATGTTTGTGCCTATCGCGGCGCCAAGAGGGAAAGGGTGGTGTCGAGGCTAAAGGCAGCAGGAAAGCCCGCAGCCCCCAGGTCTGTGGAGCTACGCAAGCAGTTCCCAAAGAGCTTTAGAACAAGGCATAGTTTTCCCTGCTGGCTCTTTGGGCGGGGGACCCATCTCCAGCCGTATGGCCATTTTTGTGCCTGGCGCGGTGCCAAGTGTGAAAGGGTGGCTTTGAGGCTGAAGGCAGCAGGAAAGCCCGCAGCCCCCAGGTCTGTGGGGCTACGCAAGCGGTTCCCAAAGAGCTTTAGAACAAGGCATAGTTTGCCCTGCTGGCTCTTTGGGCATGGGACCCATCTCCACCCATAGGCCATTTTTGTGCTTGATAGGGCGCCAAGTGGGAAAGGGTGGCTTTGAGGCTGAAGGCAGCAGGAAAGCCTGCAGCCCCCAGGTCTGTGGGGCTACGCAAGCGGTTCCCAAAGAGCTTTAGAACAAGGCATAGTTTTCCCTGCTGGCTCTTTGTTCGGGGGACCCATCTCCAGCCATAGGCCATTTTTGTGCCTGGCCCGGCGCCCAGTGGGAAAGGGTGGCTTTGAGGCTTGAAGGCAGCAGGAAAGCCCGCAGCCCCCAGGTCTGTGGGGCTACGCAAGCGGTTCCCAAAGAGCTTTAGAACAAGGCATAGTTTTCCCTGCTGGCTCTCTGGGCGGGGGACCCATCTCCAGCCGTATGGCCATTTTTGAGCCTGGCGCGAAGCCAAGTGGGAAAGGGTGGCTTTGAGGCTGAAGGCAGCAGGAAAGCCCGCAGCCCCCAGGTCTGTGGGGCTACGCAAGCGGTTCCCAAAGAGCTTTAGAACAAGGCATAGTTTTCCCTGCTGGCTCTTTGGGCGGGGGACCCATCTCCAGCCGTACGGCCATTTTTGTGCCTGGCGCGGCGCCAAGAGGGAAAGGGTGGTGTCGAGGCTAAAGGCAGCAGGAAAGCCCGCAGCCCCCAGGTCTGTGGGGCTACGCAAGCGGTTCCCAAAGAGCTTTAGAACAAGGCATAGTTTTCCCTGCTGGCTCTTTGGGCGGGGGACCCATCTCCAGCCGTATGGCCATTTTTGTGCATGGCGCAGCGCCAAGTGGGAAATGGTGGTATCGAGGCTGAAGGCAGCAGGAAAGCCCGCAGCCCCCAGGTCTGTGGGGCTACGCAAGCGGTTCCCAAAGAGCTTTAGAACAAGGCATAGTTTTCCCTGCTGGCTCTTTGGGCGGGGGACCCATCTGCAGACATATGGCCATTTTTGTGCCTGGCCAGGGGCCAAGTGGGAAAGGGTGGTTTTGAGGCTGAAGGCAGCAGGAAAGCCCGCAGCCCCCAGGTCTGTGCGGCTACGCAAGCGGTTCCCAAAGAGCTTTAGAACAAGGCATAGTTTTCCCTGCTGGCTCTTTGGGCATGGGACCCATCTCCAGCCATAGGCCATTTTTGTGCTTGATAGGGCGCCAAGTGAGAAAGGGTTGCTTTGAGGCTGAAGACAGCAGGAAAGCCCGCAGCCCCCAGGTGTGTGGGGCTACGCAAGCGGTTCCCAAAGAGCTTTAGAACAAGGCATAGTTTTCCCTGCTGGCTCTCTGGGCGGGGGACCCATCTCCAGCCGTATGGCCATTTTTGAGCCTGGCGCGGCGCCAGGTGGGAAAGGGGGCTTTGAGGCTGAAGGCAGGAGCAAAGCCTGCAGCCCCCAGGTCTGTGGTGCTACGCAAGCGGTTCCCAAAGAGCTTTAGAACAAGGCATAGTTTTCCCAGCTGGCTCTTAGGGCATGGGACCCATCTCCAGCCATAGGCCATTTTTGTGCCTGGCGCGAAGCCAAGTGGGAAAGGGTGGCTTTGAGGCTGAAGGCAGCAGGAAAGCCCGCAGCCCCCAGGTCTGTGCGGCTACGCAAGCGGTTCCCAAAGAGCTTTAGAACAAGGCATAGTTTTCCCTGCTGGCTCTTTGGGCGGGGGACCCATCTCCAGCCGTACGGCCATTTTTGTGCCTGGCGCGGCGCCAAGAGGGAAAGGGTGGTGTCGAGGCTAAAGGCAGCAGGAAAGCCCGCAGCCCCCAGGTCTGTGGGGCTACGCAAGCGGTTCCCAAAGAGCTTTAGAACAAGGCATAGTTTTCCCTGCTGGCTCTTTGGGCGGGGGACCCATCTCCAGCCGTATGGCCATTTTTGTGGCTGATAGGGCGCCAAGTGGGAAAGGGTGGTGTCGAGGCTGAAGACAGCAGGAAAGCCCGCAGCCCCCACGTCTGTGGGGCCAAGCAAGCGGTTCCCAAAGAGCTTTAGAACAAGGCATAGTTTTCCCAGCTGGCTTTTTGGGCGTGGGACCCATCTCCAGACGTATGGCCATTTTTGTGCCTGGCGCGGTGCGTCGTGGGAAAGGGTGGTGTCGAGGCTGAAGGCAGCAGCAAAGCCTGCAGCCCCCAGGTCTGTGGGGCTACGCAAGCGGTTCCCAAAGAGCTTTAGAACAAGGCATAGTTTTCCCTGCTGGCTCTTTGGGCGGGGGACCCATCTCCAGCCATAGGCCATTTTTGTGCCTGGCCCGGCGCCCAGTGGGAAAGGGTGGCTTTGAGGCTTGAAGGCAGCAGGAAAGCCCGCAGTCCCCAGGTCTGTGGGGCTACGCAAGCGGTTCCCAAAGAGCTTTAGAACAAGGCATAGTTTTCCCTGCTGGCTCTTTGGGCATGGGACCCATCTCCAGCCATAGGCCATTTTTGTGCTTGATAGGGGGCCAAGTGGGAAAGGGTGGTGTCGAGGCTGAAGGCAGCAGGAAAGCCCGCAGCCCCCAGGTCTGTGCGGCTACGCAAGCGGTTCCCAAAGAGCTTTAGAACAAGGCATAATTTTCCCTGCTGGCTCTCTGGGCGGGGGACCCATCTCCAGCCGTACGGCCATTTTTGTGCCTATCGCGGCGCCAAGAGGGAAAGGGTGGTGTCGAGGCTAAAGGCAGCAGGAAAGCCCGCAGCCCCCAGGTCTGTGGAGCTACGCAAGCAGTTCCCAAAGAGCTTTAGAACAAGGCATAGTTTTCCCTGCTGGCTCTTTGGGCGGGGGACCCATCTCCAGCCGTATGGCCATTTTTGTGCCTGGCGCGGTGCCAAGTGTGAAAGGGTGGCTTTGAGGCTGAAGGCAGCAGGAAAGCCCGCAGCCCCCAGGTCTGTGGGGCTACGCAAGCGGTTCCCAAAGAGCTTTAGAACAAGGCATAGTTTGCCCTGCTGGCTCTTTGGGCATGGGACCCATCTCCACCCATAGGCCATTTTTGTGCTTGATAGGGCGCCAAGTGGGAAAGGGTGGCTTTGAGGCTGAAGGCAGCAGGAAAGCCTGCAGCCCCCAGGTCTGTGGGGCTACGCAAGCGGTTCCCAAAGAGCTTTAGAACAAGGCATAGTTTTCCCTGCTGGCTCTTTGTTCGGGGGACCCATCTCCAGCCATAGGCCATTTTTGTGCCTGGCCCGGCGCCCAGTGGGAAAGGGTGGCTTTGAGGCTTGAAGGCAGCAGGAAAGCCCGCAGCCCCCAGGTCTGTGGGGCTACGCAAGCGGTTCCCAAAGAGCTTTAGAACAAGGCATAGTTTTCCCTGCTGGCTCTCTGGGCGGGGGACCCATCTCCAGCCGTATGGCCATTTTTGAGCCTGGCGCGGCGCCAAGTGGGAAAGGGTGGTGTCGAGGCTAAAGGCAGTAGGAAAGCCCGCAGCCCCCAGGTCTGTGGGGCTACGCAAGCGGTTCCCAAAGAGCTTTAGAACAAGGCATAGTTTTCGCTGCTGGCTCTCTGGGCGGGGGACCCATCTCCAGCCGTATGGCCATTTTTGAGCCTGGCGCGGCGCCAGGTGGGAAAGGGTGGCTTTGAGGCTGAAGGCAGGAGCAAAGCCTGCAGCCCCCAGGTCTGTGGTGCTACGCAAGCGGTTCCCAAAGAGCTTTAGAAGAAGGCATAGTTTTCCCAGCTGGCTCTTAGGGCATGGGACCCATCTCCAGCCATAGGCCATTTTTGTGCCTGGCGCGAAGCCAAGTGGGAAAGGGTGCTGTCGAGGCTGAAGGCAGCAGGAAAGCCCGCAGCCCCAAGGTCTGTGGGGCTACGCAAGCGGTTCCCAAAGAGCTTTAGAACAAGGCATAGTTTTCCCTGCTGGCTCTTTGGGCGGGGGACCCATCTCCAGCCGTATGGCCATTTTTGTGCCTGGCCCGGCGCAAAGTGGGAAAGGGTGGCTTTGAGGCTGAAGGCAGCAGGAAAGCCCGCAGCCCCCAGGTCTGTGGGGCTACGCAAGCGGTTCCCAAAGAGCTTTAGAACAAGGCATAGTTTTCCCTGCTGGCTCTTTGGGTGGGGGACCCATCTCCAGCCGTACGGCCATTTTTGTGCCTGGCGCGGCGCCAAGAGGGAAAGGGTGGCTTTGAGGCTGAAGGCAGCAGGAAAGCCCGCAGCCCCCAGGTCTGTGGGGCTACGCAAGCGGTTCCCAAAGAGCTTTAGAACAAGGCATAGTTTTCCCTGCTGGCTCTTTGGGCATGGGACCCATCTCCACCCATAGGCCATTTTTGTGCCTAATAGGGCGCCAAGTGGGAAAGGGTGGCTTTGAGGCTAAAGACAGCAGGAAAGCCTGCAGCCCCCAGGTCTGTGGGGCTACGCAAGCGGTTCCCAAAGAGCTTTAGAACAAGGCATAGTTTTCCCTGCTGGCTCTTTGGACGGGGGACCCATCTCCAGCCGTATGGCTATTTTTGTGCCTGACGCGGTGCGTAGTGGCATAGGGTGGTTTTGAGGCTGAAGGCAGCAGGAAAGCCCGCAGCCCCCACGTCTGTGGGGCTACGCAAGCGGTTCACCAAAGAGCTTTAGAACAAGGCATAGTTTTCCCTGCTGGCTCTTTGGGCGGGGGACCCATCTCCAGCCGTATGGCCATTTTTGTCCCTGGCCCGGCGCCAAGTGGGAAAGGGTGGTGTTGGGGCTGAAGGCAGCAGCAAAGACTGCAGCCCCCAGGTCTGTGGGGCCAAGCAAGCGGTTCCCAAAGAGCTTTAGAACAAGGCATAGTTTTCCCTGCTGGCTCTTTGGGCATGGGACCCATCTCCAGCCATAGGCCATTTTTGTGCTTGATAGGGCGCCAAGTGGGAAAGGGTGGCTTTGAGGCTGAAGGCAGCAGCAAAGACTGCAGCCCCCAGGTCTGTGGGGCCAAGCAAGCGGTTCCCAAAGAGCTTTAGAACAAGGCATAGTTTTCCCTGCTGGCTCTTTGGGCGGGGGACCCATCTCCAGCCACAGGCCATTTTTGTGCCTGGCCCGGCGCCCAGTGGGAAAGGGTGGCTTTGAGGCTTGAAGGCAGCAGGAAAGCCCGCAGCCCCCAGGTCTGTAGGGCTACGCAAGCGGTTCCCAAAGAGCTTTAAAACAAGGCATAATTTTCCCTGCTGGCTCTTTGGGCGGGGGACCCATCTCCAGCCGTATGGCCATTTTTGTGCCTGGCCGGGAGCCAAGTGGGAAAGGGTGGTTTTGAGGCTGAAGGCAGCAGGAAAGCCCGCAGCCCCCAGGTCTGTGGGGCTACGCAAGCGGTTCCCAAAGAGCTTTAGAACAAGGCATAGTTTTCCCTGCTGGCTCTTTGGGCATGGGACCCATCTCCAGCCATAGGCCATTTTTGTGCTTGATAGGGCGCCAAGTGGGAAAGGGTGGTGTCGAGGCTGAAGGCAGCAGCAAAGCCCGCAGCCCCCAGGTCTGTGGGGCTACGCAAGCGGTTCCCAAAGAGCTTTAGAACAAGGCATAGTTTTCCCTGCTGGCTCTCTGGGCGGGGGACCCATCTCCAGCCGTATGGCCATTTTTGAGCCTGGCGCGGCGCCAGGTGGGAAAGGGTGGTTTGAGGCTGAAGGCAGGAGCAAAGCCTGCAGCCCCCAGGTCTGTGGTGCTACGCAAGCGGTTCCCAAAGAGCTTTAGAACAAGGCATAGTTTTCCCAGCTGGCTCTTAGGGCATGGGACCCATCTCCAGCCATAGGCCATTTTTGTGCCTGGCACGAAGCCAAGTGGGAAAGGGTGCTGTCGAGGCTGAAGGCAGCAGGAAAGCCTGCAGCCCCCAGGTGTGTGGGGCTACGCAAGCGGTTCCCAAAGAGCTTTAGAACAAGGCATAGTTTTCCCTGCTGGCTCTTTGGGCGGGGGACCCATCTCCAGCCGTATGGCTATTTTTGTGCCTGGCGCGGTGCGTAGTGGCATAGGATGGTTTTGAGGCTGAAGGCAGCAGGAAAGCCTGCAGCCCCCAGGTCTGTGCGGCTACACAAGCGGTTCCCAAAGAGCTTTAGAACAAGGCATAGTTTTCCCTGCTGGCTCTTTGGGCGGGGGACCCATCTCCAGCCGTATGGCCATTTTTGTGCCTGGCGCGGCGCCAAGTGGGAAAGGGTGGCTTTGAGGCTGAAGGCAGCAGCAAAGCCCGCAGCCCCCAGGTCTGTGGGGCTACGCAAGCAGTTCCCAAAGAGCTTTAGAACAAGGCATAGTTTTCCCTGCTGGCTCTTTAGGCATGGGACCCATCTCCATCCATAGGCCATTTTTGTGCCTGATAGGGCGCCAAGTAGGAAAGGGTTGCTTTGAGGCTGAAGACAGCAGGAAAGCCCGCAGCCCCCAGGTCTGTGGGGCTACGCAAGCGGTTCCCAAAGAGCTTTAGAACAAGGCATAGTTTTCCCTGCTGGCTCTTTGGGCGGGGGACCCATCTGCAGACATATGGCCATTTTTGTGCCTGGTCTGGGGCCAAGTGGGAAAGGGTGGTTTTGAGGCTGAAGGCAGCAGGAAAGCCCGCAGCCCCCAGGTCTGTGGGGCTACGCAAGCGGTTCCCAAAGAGCTTTAGAACAAGGCATAGTTTTCCCTGCTGGCTCTTTGGGCATGGGACCCATCTCCAGCCATAGGCCATTTTTGTGCCTGGCGCGACGCCAAGTGGGAAAGGGTGGTGTCGAGGTTGAAGGCAGCAGGAAAGCCTGCAGCCCCCAGGTCTGTGGGGCTACACAAGCGGTTCCCAAAGAGCTTTAGAACAAGGCATAGTTTTCCCTGCTGGCTCTTTGGGCATGGGACCCATATCCAGCCGTATGGCCATTTTTGTGCCTGGCGCGGCGCCAAGTGGGAAAGGGTGGTGTCGAGGCTGAAGGCAGCAGGAAAGCCCGCAGCCCCCAGGTCTGTGGGGCTACGCAAGCGGTTCCCAAAGAGCTTTAGAACAAGGCATAGTTTTCCCTGATGGCTCTTTGGGCGGGGGACCCATCTCCAGCCGTATGGCCGTTTTTGTGCCTAGCGCGGCGCCAAATGGGAAAGGGTGGCTTTGAGGCTGAAGGCAGCAGGAAAGTCTGCAGCCCCCAGGTCTGTGGGGCTACGCAAGCGGTTCCCAAAGAGCTTTAGAACAAGGCATAGTCTTCCCTGCTGGCTCTCTGGGCCGGGGACCCATCTCCAGCCATAGGCCATTTTTGTGCCTGGCGCAGTGCCAAGTGGGAAAGGGTGGTGTCGAGGCTGAAGGCAGCAGGAAAGCCCGCAGCCCCCAGGTCTGTGGGGCTACGCAAGCGTTTCCCAAAGAGCTTTAGAACAAGGCATAGTTTTCCCTGCTGGCTCTTTGGGCGGGGGACCCATCTCCAGCCATAGGCCATTTTTGTGCCTGGCGCGGCGCCAAGTGGGAAAGGGTGGTGTCGAGGCTGAAGGCAGCAGGAAAGCCCACAGCCCCCAGGTCTGTGGGGCTACGCAAGCGGTTCACCAAAGAGCTTTAGAACAAGGCATAGTTGTCCCTGCTGGCTCTTTGGGCGGGGGACCCATCTCCAGCCGTATGGCCATTTTTGTGCCTGGCGCGGTGCGTAGTGTGAAAGGGTGGTTTTGAGGCTGAAGGCAGCAGGAAAGCCTGCAGCCCACAGCTCTGTGGGGCCAAGGAAGCTGTTCCCAAAGAGCTTTAGAACAAGGCATAGTTTTCCGTGATGGCTCTTTGGGCATGGGACCCATCTCCAGCCATAGGCCATTTTTGTGCCTGGCGCGGTGCGTAGTGGGAAAGGGTGGCTTTGAGGCTGAAGGCAGCAGGAAAGCCCGCAGCCCCCAGGTCTGTGGGGCTACGCAAGCGGTTCCCAAAGAGCTTTAGAACAAGGCATAGTTTTCCTTGCTGGCTCTTTGGGCATGAGACCCATCTCCAGCCATAGGCCATTTTTGTGCCTGGCCCGGCGCCAAGTGGGAAAGGGTGGTGTCGAGGCGGAAGGCAGCAGCAAAGCCCGAAGCCCCCAGGTCTGTAGGGCTACGCAAGCGGTTCCCAAAGAGCTTTAGAACAAGGCATAGTTTTCCCTGCTGGCTCTTTGGGCGGGGGACCCATCTCCAGCCATAGGCCATTTTTGTGCCTGGCGCGACGCCAAGTGGGAAAGGGTGGTGTCGAGGTTGAAGGCAGCAGGAAAGCCTGCAGCCCCCAGGTCTGTGGGGCTACGCAAGCGGTTCCCAAAGAGCTTTAGAACAAGGCATAGTTTTCCCTGCTGGCTCTTTGGGCATGGGACCCATCTCCAGCCATAGGCCATTTTTGTGCTTGATAGGGGGCCAAGTGGGAAAGGGTGGTGTCGAGGCTGAAGGCAGCAGGAAAGCCCGCAGCCCCCAGGTCTGTGCGGCTACGCAAGCGGTTCCCAAAGAGCTTTAGAACAAGGCATAATTTTCCCTGCTGGCTCTCTGGGCGGGGGACCCATCTCCAGCCGTACGGCCATTTTTGTGCCTGGCGCGGCGCCAAGAGGGAAAGGGTGGTGTCGAGGCTAAAGGCAGCAGGAAAGCCCGCAGCCCCCAGGTCTGTGGAGCTACGCAAGCAGTTCCCAAAGAGCTTTAGAACAAGGCATAGTTTTCCCTGCTGGCTCTTTGGGCGGGGGACCCATCTCCAGCCGTATGGCCATTTTTGTGCCTGGCGCGGTGCCAAGTGTGAAAGGGTGGCTTTGAGGCTGAAGGCAGCAGGAAAGCCCGCAGCCCCCAGGTCTGTGGGGCTACGCAAGCGGTTCCCAAAGAGCTTTAGAACAAGGCATAGTTTTCCCTGCTGGCTCTTTGGGCATGGGACCCATCTCCACCCATAGGCAATTTTTGTGCTTGATAGGGCGCCAAGTGGGAAAGGGTGGCTTTGAGGCTGAAGGCAGCAGGAAAGCCTGCAGCCCCCAGGTCTGTGGGGCTACGCAAGCGGTTCCCAAAGAGCTTTAGAACAAGGCATAGTTTTCCCTGCTGGCTCTTTGGGCATGGGACCCATCTCCACCCATAGGCCATTTTTGTGCTTGATAGGGCGCCAAGTGGGAAAGGGTGGCTTTGAGGCTGAAGGCAGCAGGAAAGCCTGCAGCCCCCAGGTCTGTGGGGCTACGCAAGCGGTTCCCAAAGAGCTTTAGAACAAGGCATAGTTTTCCCTGCTGGCTCTTTGTTCGGGGGACCCATCTCCAGCCATAGGCCATTTTTGTGCCTGGCCCGGCGCCCAGTGGGAAAGGGTGGCTTTGAGGCTTGAAGGCAGCAGGAAAGCCCGCAGCCCCCAGGTCTGTGGGGCTACGCAAGCGGTTCCCAAAGAGCTTTAGAACAAGGCATAGTTTTCCCTGCTGGCTCTCTGGGCGGGGGACCCATCTCCAGCCGTATGGCCATTTTTGAGCCTGGCGCGGCGCCAAGTGGGAAAGGGTGGTGTCGAGGCTAAAGGCAGTAGGAAAGCCCGCAGCCCCCAGGTCTGTGGGGCTACGCAAGCGGTTCCCAAAGAGCTTTAGAACAAGGCATAGTTTTCGCTGCTGGCTCTCTGGGCGGGGGACCCATCTCCAGCCGTATGGCCATTTTTGAGCCTGGCGCGGCGCCAGGTGGGAAAGGGTGGCTTTGAGGCTGAAGGCAGGAGCAAAGCCTGCAGCCCCCAGGTCTGTGGTGCTACGCAAGCGGTTCCCAAAGAGCTTTAGAAGAAGGCATAGTTTTCCCAGCTGGCTCTTAGGGCATGGGACCCATCTCCAGCCATAGGCCATTTTTGTGCCTGGCGCGAAGCCAAGTGGGAAAGGGTGCTGTCGAGGCTGAAGGCAGCAGGAAAGCCCGCAGCCCCAAGGTCTGTGGGGCTACGCAAGCGGTTCCCAAAGAGCTTTAGAACAAGGCATAGTTTTCCCTGCTGGCTCTTTGGGCGGGGGACCCATCTCCAGCCGTATGGCCATTTTTGTGCCTGGCCCGGCGCAAAGTGGGAAAGGGTGGCTTTGAGGCTGAAGGCAGCAGGAAAGCCCGCAGCCCCCAGGTCTGTGCGGCTACGCAAGCGGTTCCCAAAGAGCTTTAGAACAAGGCATAGTTTTCCCTGCTGGCTCTTTGGGTGGGGGACCCATCTCCAGCCGTACGGCCATTTTTGTGCCTGGCGCGGCGCCAAGAGGGAAAGGGTGGCTTTGAGGCTGAAGGCAGCAGGAAAGCCCGCAGCCCCCAGGTCTGTGGGGCTACGCAAGCGGTTCCCAAAGAGCTTTAGAACAAGGCATAGTTTTCCCTGCTGGCTCTTTGGGCATGGGACCCATCTCCACCCATAGGCCATTTTTGTGCCTAATAGGGCGCCAAGTGGGAAAGGGTGGCTTTGAGGCTAAAGACAGCAGGAAAGCCTGCAGCCCCCAGGTCTGTGGGGCTACGCAAGCGGTTCCCAAAGAGCTTTAGAACAAGGCATAGTTTTCCCTGCTGGCTCTTTGGACGGGGGACCCATCTCCAGCCGTATGGCTATTTTTGTGCCTGACGCGGTGCGTAGTGGCATAGGGTGGTTTTGAGGCTGAAGGCAGCAGGAAAGCCCGCAGCCCCCACGTCTGTGGGGCTACGCAAGCGGTTCACCAAAGAGCTTTAGAACAAGGCATAGTTTTCCCTGCTGGCTCTTTGGGCGGGGGACCCATCTCCAGCCGTATGGCCATTTTTGTCCCTGGCCCGGCGCCAAGTGGGAAAGGGTGGTGTTGGGGCTGAAGGCAGCAGCAAAGACTGCAGCCCCCAGGTCTGTGGGGCCAAGCAAGCGGTTCCCAAAGAGCTTTAGAACAAGGCATAGTTTTCCCTGCTGGCTCTTTGGGCATGGGACCCATCTCCAGCCATAGGCCATTTTTGTGCCTGGCCCGGCGCCCAGTGGGAAAGGGTGGCTTTGAGGCTTGAAGGCAGCAGGAAAGCCCGCAGCCCCCAGGTCTGTAGGGCTACGCAAGCGGTTCCCAAAGAGCTTTAAAACAAGGCATAATTTTCCCTGCTGGCTCTTTGGGCGGGGGACCCATCTCCAGCCGTATGGCCATTTTTGTGCCTGGCCGGGAGCCAAGTGGGAAAGGGTGGTTTTGAGGCTGAAGGCAGCAGGAAAGCCCGCAGCCCCCAGGTCTGTGGGGCTACGCAAGCGGTTCCCAAAGAGCTTTAGAACAAGGCATAGTTTTCCCTGCTGGCTCTTTGGACGGGGGACCCATCTCCAGCCGTATGGCTATTTTTGTGCCTGACGCGGTGCGTAGTGGCATAGGGTGGTTTTGAGGCTGAAGGCAGCAGGAAAGCCCGCAGCCCCCACGTCTGTGGGGCTACGCAAGCGGTTCACCAAAGAGCTTTAGAACAAGGCATAGTTTTCCCTGCTGGCTCTTTGGGCGGGGGACCCATCTCCAGCCGTATGGCCATTTTTGTCCCTGGCCCGGCGCCAAGTGGGAAAGGGTGGTGTTGGGGCTGAAGGCAGCAGCAAAGACTGCAGCCCCCAGGTCTGTGGGGCCAAGCAAGCGGTTCCCAAAGAGCTTTAGAACAAGGCATAGTTTTCCCTGCTGGCTCTTTGGGCATGGGACCCATCTCCAGCCATAGGCCATTTTTGTGCCTGGCCCGGCGCCCAGTGGGAAAGGGTGGCTTTGAGGCTTGAAGGCAGCAGGAAAGCCCGCAGCCCCCAGGTCTGTAGGGCTACGCAAGCGGTTCCCAAAGAGCTTTAAAACAAGGCATAATTTTCCCTGCTGGCTCTTTGGGCGGGGGACCCATCTCCAGCCGTATGGCCATTTTTGTGCCTGGCCGGGAGCCAAGTGGGAAAGGGTGGTTTTGAGGCTGAAGGCAGCAGGAAAGCCCGCAGCCCCCAGGTCTGTGGGGCTACGCAAGCGGTTCCCAAAGAGCTTTAGAACAAGGCATAGTTTTCCCTGCTGGCTCTTTGGGCATGGGACCCATCTCCAGCCATAGGCCATTTTTGTGCTTGATAGGGCGCCAAGTGGGAAAGGGTGGTGTCGAGGCTGAAGGCAGCAGCAAAGCCCGCAGCCCCCAGGTCTGTGGGGCTACGCAAGCGGTTCCCAAAGAGCTTTAGAACAAGGCATAGTTTTCCCTGCTGGCTCTCTGGGCGGGGGACCCATCTCCAGCCGTATGGCCATTTTTGAGCCTGGCGCGGCGCCAGGTGGGAAAGGGTGGCTTTGAGGCTGAAGGCAGGAGCAAAGCCTGCAGCCCCCAGGTCTGTGGTGCTACGCAAGCGGTTCCCAAAGAGCTTTAGAACAAGGCATAGTTTTCCCAGCTGGCTCTTAGGGCATGGGACCCATCTCCAGCCATAGGCCATTTTTGTGCCTGGCACGAAGCCAAGTGGGAAAGGGTGCTGTCGAGGCTGAAGGCAGCAGGAAAGCCTGCAGCCCCCAGGTGTGTGGGGCTACGCAAGCGGTTCCCAAAGAGCTTTAGAACAAGGCATAGTTTTCCCTGCTGGCTCTTTGGGCGGGGGACCCATCTCCAGCCGTATGGCTATTTTTGTGCCTGGCGCGGTGCGTAGTGGCATAGGATGGTTTTGAGGCTGAAGGCAGCAGGAAAGCCTGCAGCCCCCAGGTCTGTGCGGCTACACAAGCGGTTCCCAAAGAGCTTTAGAACAAGGCATAGTTTTCCCTGCTGGCTCTTTGGGCGGGGGACCCATCTCCAGCCGTATGGCCATTTTTGTGCCTGGCGCGGCGCCAAGTGGGAAAGGGTGGCTTTGAGGCTGAAGGCAGCAGCAAAGCCCGCAGCCCCCAGGTCTGTGGGGCTACGCAAGCAGTTCCCAAAGAGCTTTAGAACAAGGCATAGTTTTCCCTGCTGGCTCTTTAGGCATGGGACCCATCTCCATCCATAGGCCATTTTTGTGCCTGATAGGGCGCCAAGTGGGAAAGGGTGGTGTCGAGGCTGAAGACAGCAGGAAAGCCCGCAGCCCCCAGGTCTGTGGGGCTACGCAAGCGGTTCCCAAAGAGCTTTAGAACAAGGCATAGTTTTCCCTGCTGGCTCTTTGGGCGGGGGACCCATCTGCAGACATATGGCCATTTTTGTGCCTGGTCTGGGGCCAAGTGGGAAAGGGTGGTTTTGAGGCTGAAGGCAGCAGGAAAGCCCGCAGCCCCCAGGTCTGTGGGGCTACGCAAGCGGTTCCCAAAGAGCTTTAGAACAAGGCATAGTTTTCCCTGCTGGCTCTTTGGGCATGGGACCCATCTCCAGCCATAGGCCATTTTTGTGCCTGGCGCGACGCCAAGTGGGAAAGGGTGGTGTCGAGGTTGAAGGCAGCAGGAAAGCCTGCAGCCCCCAGGTCTGTGGGGCTACACAAGCGGTTCCCAAAGAGCTTTAGAACAAGGCATAGTTTTCCCTGCTGGCTCTTTGGGCATGGGACCCATATCCAGCCGTATGGCCATTTTTGTGCCTGGCGCGGCGCCAAGTGGGAAAGGGTGGTGTCGAGGCTGAAGGCAGCAGGAAAGCCCGCAGCCCCCAGGTCTGTGGGGCTACGCAAGCGGTTCCCAAAGAGCTTTAGAACAAGGCATAGTTTTCCCTGATGGCTCTTTGGGCGGGGGACCCATCTCCAGCCGTATGGCCATTTTTGTGCCTAGCGCGGCGCCAAATGGGAAAGGGTGGCTTTGAGGCTGAAGGCAGCAGGAAAGTCTGCAGCCCCCAGGTCTGTGGGGCTACGCAAGCGGTTCCCAAAGAGCTTTAGAACAAGGCATAGTCTTCCCTGCTGGCTCTCTGGGCCGGGGACCCATCTCCAGCCATAGGCCATTTTTGTGCCTGGCGCAGTGCCAAGTGGGAAAGGGTGGTGTCGAGGCTGAAGGCAGCAGGAAAGCCCGCAGCCCCCAGGTCTGTGGGGCTACGCAAGCGTTTCCCAAAGAGCTTTAGAACAAGGCATAGTTTTCCCTGCTGGCTCTTTGGGCGGGGGACCCATCTCCAGCCATAGGCCATTTTTGTGCCTGGCGCGGCGCCAAGTGGGAAAGGGTGGTGTCGAGGCTGAAGGCAGCAGGAAAGCCCACAGCCCCCAGGTCTGCGGGGCTACGCAAGCGGTTCACCAAAGAGCTTTAGAACAAGGCATAGTTGTCCCTGCTGGCTCTTTGGGCGGGGGACCCATCTCCAGCCGTATGGCCATTTTTGTGCCTGGCGCGGTGCGTAGTGTGAAAGGGTGGTTTTGAGGCTGAAGGCAGCAGGAAAGCCTGCAGCCCACAGCTCTGTGGGGCCAAGGAAGCTGTTCCCAAAGAGCTTTAGAACAAGGCATAGTTTTCCGTGATGGCTCTTTGGGCATGGGACCCATCTCCAGCCATAGGCCATTTTTGTGCCTGGCGCGGTGCGTAGTGGGAAAGGGTGGCTTTGAGGCTGAAGGCCGCAGGAAAGCCCGCAGCCCCCAGGTCTGTGGGGCTACGCAAGCGGTTCCCAAAGAGCTTTAGAACAAGGCATAGTTTTCCTTGCTGGCTCTTTGGGCATGAGACCCATCTCCAGCCATAGGCCATTTTTGTGCCTGGCCCGGCGCCAAGTGGGAAAGGGTGGTGTCGAGGCTGAAGGCAGCAGCAAAGCCCGAAGCCCCCAGGTCTGTAGGGCTACGCAAGCGGTTCCCAAAGAGCTTTAGAACAAGGCATAGTTTTCCCTGCTGGCTCTTTGGGCGGGGGACCCATCTCCAGCCATAGGCCATTTTTGTGCCTGGCGCGACGCCAAGTGGGAAAGGGTGGTGTCGAGGTTGAAGGCAGCAGGAAAGCCTGCAGCCCCCAGGTCTGTGGGGCTACGCAAGCGGTTCCCAAAGAGCTTTAGAACAAGGCATAGTTTTCCCTGCTGGCTCCTTGGGCGGGGGACCCATCTCCAGCCGTATGGCCATTTTTGTGCCTGGCGCGGCGCCCAAGTGGGAAAGGGTGGTGTCGAGGCTGAAGGCAGCAGGAAAGCCCGCAGCTCCCAGGTCTGTGGAGCTACGCAAGTGGTTCCCAAAGAGCTTTAGAACAAGGCATAGTTTTCCTTGCTGGCTCTTTGGGCAGGGGACCCATCTCCAGCCATATGGCCATTTTTGTGCCTGATGCGGCGTCCAGTGGAAAAGGGTGGCTTTGAGGTTGAAGGCAGCAGCAAAGCCTGCAGCCCCCAGGTCTGTGGGGCTACGCAAGCGGTTCCCAAAGAGCTTTAGAACAAGGCATAGTTTTCCCTGCTGGCTCTTTGGGCGGGGGACCCATCTCCAGCTGTATGGCCATTTTTGTGCCTGGCGCGGTGCCAAGTGGGAAAGGGTGGTGTCGAGTCTGAAGGCAGCAGGAAAGCCCGCAGCCCCCAGGTCTGTGGGGCTACGCAAGCGGTTCCCAAAGAGCTTTAGAACAAGGCATAGTTTTCCCTGCTTGTTCTTTGGGCGGGGGACCCATCTCCAATCGTATGGCCATTTTTGTGCCTGGCGCGGTGCGTAGTGGGAAAGGGTGGTTTTGAGGCTGAAGGCAGCAGGAAAGCCCGCAACCCCCAGGTCTGTGGGGCTACGCAAGCGGTTCCCAAAGAGCTTTAGAACAAGGCATAGTCTTCCCTGCTGGCTCTCTGGGCCGGGGACCCATCTCCAGCCATAGGCCATTTTTGTGCCTGGCCCGGCGCCAAGTGGGAAAGGGTGGTTTTGAGGCTGAAGGCAGCAGCAAAGCCTGCAGCCCTAAGGTCTGTGGGGCTACGCAAGCGGTTCCCAAAGAGCTTTAGAACAAGGCATAGTTTTCCCTGCTGGCTCTTTGGGCGGGGGACCCATCTCCAGCCGTATGGCCATTTTTGTGCCTGGCGCGGCGCAAAGTGGGAAAGGGTGGTGTCGAGGCTGAAGGCAGCAGCAAAGCCCGCAGCCCCCAGGTCTGTGGGGCTACGCAAGCGGTTCCCAAAGAGCTTTAGAAGAAGGCATAGTTTTCCCTGCTGGCTCTTTGGGCGGGGGACCCATCTCCAGCCGTATGGCCATTTTTGTGCCTGGCGCGGTGCCAAGTGTGAAAGGGTGGCTTTGAGGCTGAAGGCAGGAGCAAAGCCTGCAGCCCTAAGGTCTTTGGGGCTACGCAAGCGGTTCCCAAAGAGCTTTAGAACAAGGCATAGTTTTCCCTGCTGGCTCTTTGGGCGGGGGACCCATCTCCAGCCGTATGGCCAATTTGTGCCTAGCGCGACGCCAAGTGAGAAAGGGTGGCTTTGAGGCTGAAGGCAGCAGCAAAGCCCACAGCCCCCAGGTCTGTGGGGCTACGCAAGCGGTTCCCAAAGAGCTTTAGAACAAGGCATAGTTTTCCCTGATGGCTCTTTGGGCGGGGGACCCATCTCCAGCCGTATGGCCATTTTTGTGCCTGGCGCGGCGCCAAGTGGGAAAGGGTGGTGTCGAGGCTGAAGGCAGCAGGAGAGCCCGCAGCCCCCAGGTCTGTGGGGCTACGCAAGCGGTTCCCAAAGAGCTTTAGAACAAGGCATAGTTTTCCCTGCTGGCTCTTTGGGCATGGGACCCATCTCCAGCCGTATGGCCATTTTTGTGCCTGGCGCAGTGCGTAGTGGGAAAGGGTGGTTTTGAGGCTGAAGGCAGCAGGAAAGCCTGCAGCCCCCAGGTCTGTGGGGCCAAGCAAGCGGTTCCCAAAGAGCTTTAGAACAAGGCATAGTTTTCCCTGATGGCTCTTTGGGCATGGGACCCATCTCCAGCCATAGGCCATTTTTGTGCCTGATAGGGCGCCAAGTGGGAAAGGGTGGCTTTGAGGCTGAAGGCAGCAGGAAAGCCTGCAGCCCCAGGTCTGTGGGGCTACGCAAGCGGTTCCCAAAGAGCTTTAGAACAAGGCATAATTTTCCCTGCTGGCTCTTTGGGCGGGGGACCCATCTCCAGCCGTATGCCCATTTTTGTGCCTGGCGCGGCGCCAAGTGGGAAAGGGTGGTGTCGAGTCTGAAGGCAGCAGGAAAGCCTGCAGCCCCCAGGTCTGTGGGGCTACGCAAGTGGTTCCCAAAGAGCTTTAGAACAAGGCATAGTTTTCCCTGCTGGCTCTTTGGGCGGGGGACCCATCTCCAGCCGTATGGCCAATTTGTGCCTGGCCGGGGGCCAAGTGGGAAAGGGTGGCTTTGATGCTGAAGGCAGCAGCAAAGCCTGCAGCCCCCAGGTCTGTGGGGCTACGCAAGCGGTTCCCAAAGAGCTTTAGAACAATGCATAGTTTTCCTTGCTGGGTCTTTGGGCATGGGACCCATCTCCAGCCATAGGCCATTTTTGTGCCTGGCGCGGTGCGTAGTGGGAAAGGGTGGCTTTGAGGCTGAAGGCAGCAGGAAAGCCTGCAGCCCCCAGGTCTGTGCGGCTACGCAAGCGGTTCCCAAAGAGCTTTAGAACAAGGCCTAGTTTTCCCTGCTGGCTCTTTGGGCGGGGGACCCATCTCCAGCCATAGACCATTTTTGTGCCTAGCGCGGCGCCAAGTGGGAAAGGGTGGCTTTGAGGCTGAAGGCAGCAGGAGAGCCTGCAGCCCCCAGGTCTTTGGGGCTATGCAAGCGGTTCCCAAAGAGCTTTAGAACAAGGCATAATTTTCCCTGCTGGCTCTTTGGGCGGGGGACCCATCTCCAGCCGTATGGCCATTTTTGTGCCTGGCGCGGCGCCAAGTGGGAAAGGGTGGTGTCGAGGCTGAAGGCAGCAGGAAAGCCCGCAGCCCCCAGGTCTGTGTGGCTACGCAAGCGGTTCCCAAAGAGCTTTAGAACAAGGCATAGTTTTCACTGCTGGCTCTTTGGGCGTGGGACCCATCTCCAGCCGTATGGCCATTTTTGTGCCTGGCCCGGCGCGAAGCGGGAAAGGGTGGCTTTGAGGCTGAAGGCAGCAGCAAAGCCCACAGCCCCGAGGTCTGTGGGGCTACGCAAGCGGTTCCCAAAGAGCTTTAGAACAAGGCATAGTTTTCCCTGCTGGCTCTTTGGGCGGGGGACCCATCTCCAGCCGTATGGCCATTTTTGTGCCTGGCACGGCGCCAAGTGGGAAAGGGTGGTGTCGAGGCTGAAGGCAGCAGGAAAGCCTGCAGCCCCCAGGTCTGTGGGGCTATGCAAGCGGTTCCCAAAGAGCTTTAGAACAAGGCATAGTTTTCCCTGGTGGCTCTTTGGGCATGGGACCCATCTCCACCCATAGGCCATTTTTCTGCCTGGCGCGACGCCAAGTGGGAAAGGGTGCTGTCGAAGCTGAAGGCAGCAGGAAAGCCTGCAGCCCCCAGGTCTGTGGGGCTACGCAAGCGGTTCCCAAAGAGCTTTAGAACAAGGCATAGTTTTCCCTGCTGGCTCTCTGGGCGGGGCACCCATCTGCAGCCATAGGCTGTTTTTGTGCCTGGCGCGGCGCCAAGTGGGAAAGGGTGGCTTTGAGGCTGAAGGCAGCAGCAAAGCCTGCAGGCCCCACGTCTGTGGGGCCACGCAAGCGGTTCCCAAAGAGCTTTAGAACAAGGCATAGTTTTCCTTGCTGGGTCTTTGGGCATGGGACCGATCTCCAGCCATAGGCCATTTTTTTGCCTGATGGAGTGCCAAGTGGGAAAGGGTGGCTTTGAGGCTGAAGGCAGCAGGAAAGCCTGCAGCCCCCAGGTCTGTGGGGCTACGCAAGCGGTTCCCAAAGAGCTTTAGAACAAGGCATAGTTTTCCCTGCTGGCTCTTTGGGCATGGGACCCATCTCCAGCCATAGGCCATTTTTGTGCCTGATGCGGCGCCAAGTGGGAAAGGGTGGCTTTGAGGCTGAAGGCAGCAGGAAAGCCCGCAGCCCCCAGGTCTGTGGGGCTACGCAAGTGGTTCCCAAAGAGCTTTAGAACAAGGCATAATTTTCCTTGCTGGCTCTCTGGGCGGGGGACCCATCTCCAGCCGTATGGCCATTTTTGTGCCTAGCGCGACGCCAAGTGGGAAAGGGTGGCTTTGAGGCTGAAGGCAGCAGCAAAGCCTGCAGCCCCCAGGTCTGTGGGGCTACGCAAGCGGTTCCCAAAGAGCTTTAGAACAAGGCATAGTTTTCCCTGCTGGGTCTTTGGGCATGGGACCCATCTCCAGCCATAGGCCATTTTTGTGCCTGGCGCGACGCCAAGTGGGAAAGGGTGGCTTTGAGGCTGAAGGCAGCAGGAAAGCCCGCAGCGCCAGGTCTGTGCGGCTACGCAAGCGGTTCCCAAAGAGCTTTAGAACAAGGCATAATTTTCCTTGCTGGCTCTCTGGGCGGGGGACCCATCTCCAGCCGTATGGCCATTTTTGTGCCTGGCGCGGCGCCAAGTGGGAAAGGATGGTGTCGAGGCTGAAGGCAGCAGGAAAGCCCGCAGCCCCCAGGTCTGTGGGGCTACGCAAGCGGTTCCCAAAGAGCTTTAGAACAAGGCATAGTTTTCCCTGCTGGCTCTTTGGGCGGGGGACCCATCTCCAGCCGTATGGCCATTTTTGTGCCTGGCGCGGCGCCAAGTGGGAAAGGGTGGTTTTGAGGCTGAAGGCAGCAGGAAAGCCCGCAGCCCCCAGGTCTGTGGGGCTACGCAAGCGGTTCCCAAAGAGCTTTAGAACAAGGCATAGTTTTCCCTGCTGGCTCTTTGGGCGGGGGACCCATCTCCAGCCGTATGGCCATTTTTGTGCCTGGCCCGGCGCCAAGCGGGAAACGGTGGCTTTGAGGCTGAAGGCAGCAGCAAAGCCCACACCCCCAGGTCTGTGGGGCTACGCAAGCGGTTCCCAAAGAGCTTTAGAAAAAGGCATAGTTTTCCCTGCTGGCTCTTTGGGCGGGGGACCCATCTCCAGCCGTATGGCCATTTTTGTGCTTGGCGCGGCGCCAAGTGGGAAAGGGTGGTGTCGAGGCTGAAGGCAGCAGGAAAGCCCACAGCCCCCAGGTCTGTGGGGCTACGCAAGTGGTTCCCAAAGAGCTTTAGAACAAGGCATAGTTTTCCCTGCTAGCTCTTTGGGCGGGGGACCCATCTCCAGCCGTATGGCCATTTTTGTGCCTAGCGCGGTGCGTAGTGGGAAAGGGTGGTTTTGAGGCTGAAGGCAGCAGGAAAGCCTGCAGCCCCCAGGTCTGTGTTGCCAAGCAAGCGGTTCCCAAAGAGCTTTAGAACAAGGCATAGTTTTCCCTGATGGCTCTTTGGGCATGGGACCCTTCTCCAGGCATAGGCCATTTTTGTGCCTGGCGCGGCGCCAAGTGGGAAAGGGTGGCTTTGATGCTGAAGGCAGCAGCAAAGCCTGCAGCCCCCAGGTCTGTGGGGCTACGCAAGCGGTTCCCAAAGAGCTTTAGAACAATGCATAGTTTTCCTTGCTGGGTCTTTGGGCATGGGACCCATCTCCAGCCATAGGCCATTTTTGTGCCTGGCGCGGTGCGTAGTGGGAAAGGGTGGCTTTGAGGCTGAAGGCAGCAGGAAAGCCTGCAGCCCCCAGGTCTGTGCGGCTACGCAAGCGGTTCCCAAAGAGCTTTAGAACAAGGCCTAGTTTTCCCTGCTGGCTCTTTGGGCGGGGGACCCATCTCCAGCCATAGACCATTTTTGTGCCTAGCGCGGCGCCAAGTGGGAAAGGGTGGCTTTGAGGCTGAAGGCAGCAGGAGAGCCTGCAGCCCCCAGGTCTTTGGGGCTATGCAAGCGGTTCCCAAAGAGCTTTAGAACAAGGCATAATTTTCCCTGCTGGCTCTTTGGGCGGGGGACCCATCTCCAGCCGTATGGCCATTTTTGTGCCTGGCGCGGCGCCAAGTGGGAAAGGGTGGTGTCGAGGCTGAAGGCAGCAGGAAAGCCCGCAGCCCCCAGGTCTGTGTGGCTACGCAAGCGGTTCCCAAAGAGCTTTAGAACAAGGCATAGTTTTCACTGCTGGCTCTTTGGGCGTGGGACCCATCTCCAGCCGTATGGCCATTTTTGTGCCTGGCCCGGCGCGAAGCGGGAAAGGGTGGCTTTGAGGCTGAAGGCAGCAGCAAAGCCCACAGCCCCGAGGTCTGTGGGGCTACGCAAGCGGTTCCCAAAGAGCTTTAGAACAAGGCATAGTTTTCCCTGCTGGCTCTTTGGGCGGGGGACCCATCTCCAGCCGTATGGCCATTTTTGTGCCTGGCACGGCGCCAAGTGGGAAAGGGTGGTGTCGAGGCTGAAGGCAGCAGGAAAGCCTGCAGCCCCCAGGTCTGTGGGGCTATGCAAGCGGTTCCCAAAGAGCTTTAGAACAAGGCATAGTTTTCCCTGGTGGCTCTTTGGGCATGGGACCCATCTCCACCCATAGGCCATTTTTCTGCCTGGCGCGACGCCAAGTGGGAAAGGGTGCTGTCGAAGCTGAAGGCAGCAGGAAAGCCTGCAGCCCCCAGGTCTGTGGGGCTACGCAAGCGGTTCCCAAAGAGCTTTAGAACAAGGCATAGTTTTCCCTGCTGGCTCTCTGGGCGGGGCACCCATCTGCAGCCATAGGCTGTTTTTGTGCCTGGCGCGGCGCCAAGTGGGAAAGGGTGGCTTTGAGGCTGAAGGCAGCAGCAAAGCCTGCAGGCCCCACGTCTGTGGGGCCACGCAAGCGGTTCCCAAAGAGCTTTAGAACAAGGCATAGTTTTCCTTGCTGGGTCTTTGGGCATGGGACCGATCTCCAGCCATAGGCCATTTTTTTGCCTGATGGAGTGCCAAGTGGGAAAGGGTGGCTTTGAGGCTGAAGGCAGCAGGAAAGCCTGCAGCCCCCAGGTCTGTGGGGCTACGCAAGCGGTTCCCAAAGAGCTTTAGAACAAGGCATAGTTTTCCCTGCTGGCTCTTTGGGCATGGGACCCATCTCCAGCCATAGGCCATTTTTGTGCCTGATGCGGCGCCAAGTGGGAAAGGGTGGCTTTGAGGCTGAAGGCAGCAGGAAAGCCCGCAGCCCCCAGGTCTGTGGGGCTACGCAAGTGGTTCCCAAAGAGCTTTAGAACAAGGCATAATTTTCCTTGCTGGCTCTCTGGGCGGGGGACCCATCTCCAGCCGTATGGCCATTTTTGTGCCTAGCGCGACGCCAAGTGGGAAAGGGTGGCTTTGAGGCTGAAGGCAGCAGCAAAGCCTGCAGCCCCCAGGTCTGTGGGGCTACGCAAGCGGTTCCCAAAGAGCTTTAGAACAAGGCATAGTTTTCCCTGCTGGGTCTTTGGGCATGGGACCCATCTCCAGCCATAGGCCATTTTTGTGCCTGGCGCGACGCCAAGTGGGAAAGGGTGGCTTTGAGGCTGAAGGCAGCAGGAAAGCCCGCAGCGCCAGGTCTGTGCGGCTACGCAAGCGGTTCCCAAAGAGCTTTAGAACAAGGCATAATTTTCCTTGCTGGCTCTCTGGGCGGGGGACCCATCTCCAGCCGTATGGCCATTTTTGTGCCTGGCGCGGCGCCAAGTGGGAAAGGATGGTGTCGAGGCTGAAGGCAGCAGGAAAGCCCGCAGCCCCCAGGTCTGTGGGGCTACGCAAGCGGTTCCCAAAGAGCTTTAGAACAAGGCATAGTTTTCCCTGCTGGCTCTTTGGGCGGGGGACCCATCTCCAGCCGTATGGCCATTTTTGTGCCTGGCGCGGCGCCAAGTGGGAAAGGGTGGTTTTGAGGCTGAAGGCAGCAGGAAAGCCCGCAGCCCCCAGGTCTGTGGGGCTACGCAAGCGGTTCCCAAAGAGCTTTAGAACAAGGCATAGTTTTCCCTGCTGGCTCTTTGGGCGGGGGACCCATCTCCAGCCGTATGGCCATTTTTGTGCCTGGCCCGGCGCCAAGCGGGAAACGGTGGCTTTGAGGCTGAAGGCAGCAGCAAAGCCCACACCCCCAGGTCTGTGGGGCTACGCAAGCGGTTCCCAAAGAGCTTTAGAAAAAGGCATAGTTTTCCCTGCTGGCTCTTTGGGCGGGGGACCCATCTCCAGCCGTATGGCCATTTTTGTGCTTGGCGCGGCGCCAAGTGGGAAAGGGTGGTGTCGAGGCTGAAGGCAGCAGGAAAGCCCACAGCCCCCAGGTCTGTGGGGCTACGCAAGTGGTTCCCAAAGAGCTTTAGAACAAGGCATAGTTTTCCCTGCTAGCTCTTTGGGCGGGGGACCCATCTCCAGCCGTATGGCCATTTTTGTGCCTAGCGCGGTGCGTAGTGGGAAAGGGTGGTTTTGAGGCTGAAGGCAGCAGGAAAGCCTGCAGCCCCCAGGTCTGTGTTGCCAAGCAAGCGGTTCCCAAAGAGCTTTAGAACAAGGCATAGTTTTCCCTGATGGCTCTTTGGGCATGGGACCCTTCTCCAGGCATAGGCCATTTTTGTGCCTGGCGCGGCGCCAAGTGGGAAAGGGTGGCTTTGAGGCTGAAGGCAGCAGGAAAGCCTGCAGCCCCCAGGTGTGTGGGGCTACGCAAGCGGTTCCCAAAGAGCTTTAGAACAAGGCATAGTTTTCCCTGCTGGCTCTTTGGACGGGGGACCCATTTCCAGCCGTATGGCCATTTTTGTGCCTGGCGCGGTGCGTAGTGGTAAAGGGTGGTTTTGACGCTGAAGGCAGCAGGAAAGCCCGCAGCCCCCAGGTCTGTGGGGCTACGCAAGCGGTTCCCAAAGAGCTTTAGAACAAGGCATAGTTTTCCCTGCTGGCTCTTTGGGCATGGGACCCATCTCCAGCCATAGGCCATTTTTGTGCTTGATAGGGCGCCAAGTGGGAAAGGGTGGTGTCGAGGCTGAAGGCAGCAGGAAAGCCCGCAGCCCCCAGGTCTGTGCGGCTACGCAAGCGGTTCCCAAAGAGCTTTAGAACAAGGCATAGTTTTCCCTGCTGGCTCTCTGGGCGGGGGACCCATCTCCAGCCGTACGGCCATTTTTGTGCCTGGCGCGGCGCCAAGTGGGAAAGGGTGGTTTTGAGGCTGAAGGCAGCAGGAAAGCCTGCAGCCCCCAGGTCTGTGGGGCTACGCAAGCGGTTCCCAAAGAGCTTTAGAACAAGGCATAGTTTTCCCTGCTGGCTCTTTGGGCATGGGACCCATCTCCAGCCATAGGCCGTTTTTGTGCCTGGCGCGGTGCCAAGTGGGAAAGGGTGCTGTCGAGGCTGAAGGCAGCAGCAAAGCCTGCAGCCCCCAGGTCTGTGGGTCTATGCAAGCGGTTCCCAAAGAGCTTTAGAACAAGGCATAGTTTTCCCTGCTGGCTCTTTGGGCGGTGGACCCATCTCCAGTCGTATGGCTATTTCTATGCCTAGCGCGGTGCGTAGTGGGAAAGGGTGGTTTTGAGGCTGAAGGCAGCAGGAAAGCCCGCAGCCCCAAGGTCTGTGGGACTACGCAAGCAGTTCCCAAAGAGCTTTAGAACAAGGCATAATTTTCCCTGCTGGCTCTTTGGGCGGGGGACCCATCTCCAGCCATAGGCCATTTTTGTGCCTGGCGCGGCGCCAAGTGGGAAAGGGTGGTGTGGAGGCTGAATGCAGCAGGAAAGCCCGCAGCCCCCAGGTCTGTGGGGCTACGCAAGCGGTTCCCAAAGAGCTTTAGAACAAGGCATAGTTTTCCCTGCTGGCTCTTTGAGCATGGGACCCATCTCCAGCCATAGGCCATTTTTGTGCCTGATGCGGCGCCAAGTGGGAAAGGGTGGCTTTGAGGCTGAAGACAGCAGGAAAGCCTGCAGCCCCCAGGTCTGTGGGGCTACGCAAGCGGTTCCCAAAGAGCTTTAGAACAAGGCATAGTTTTCCCTGCTGGCTCTTTGGGTGGGGGACCCATCTCCAGCCGTATGGCCATTTTTGTGCCTGGCGCAGCGCCAAGTGGGAAAGGGTGGCTTTGAGGCTGAAGGCAGGAGCAAAGCCTGCAGCCCCAAGGTCTGTGGGGCTACGCAAGCGGTTCCCAAAGAGCTTTAGAACAAGTCATAGTTTTCCCAGCTGGCTCTTAGGGCATGGGACCCATCTCCAGCCATAGGCCATTTTTGTGCCTGGCGCGACGCCAAGTGGGAAAGGGTGGCTTTGAGGCTGAAGGCAGCAGGAAAGCCTGCAGCCCCCAGGTCTGTGCAGCTACGAAAGCGGTTTCCAAAGAGCTTTAGAACAAGGCATAGTTTTCCCTGCTGGCTCTTTGGGCGGGGGACCCATCTCCAGCCATAGGCCGTTTTTGTGCCTGGCGCGGCGCCAAGTGGGAAAGGGTGCTGTCGAGGCTCAAGTCAGCAGCAAAGCCTGCAGCCCCCAGGTCTGTGGGGCTATGCAAGAGGTTGCCAAAGATCTTTAGAACAAGGCATAGTTTTCCTTGCTGGGTCTTTGGGCATGGGACCCATCTCCAGCCATAGGCCATTTTTGTGCCTGATGCAGCGCCAAGTGGGAAAGGGTGGCTTTGAGGCTGAAGGCAGCAGGAAAGCCTGCAGCCCCCAGGTCTGTGGGGCTATGGAAGCGGTTCCCAAAGAGCTTTAGAACAAGGCATAGTTTTCCCTGCTGGCTCCTTGGGCTGGAGACCCATCTCCAGCCATAGGCCATTTTTGTGCCTGGCGCATTGCCAAGTGGGAAAGGGTGGTTTTGAGGCTGAAGGCAGCAGGAAAGCCTGCAGCCCCCAGGTCTGTGGGGCCAAGCAAGCGGTTCCCAAAGAGCTTTAGAACAAGGCATAGTTTTCCCTGATGGCTCTTTGGGCATGGGACCCATCTCCAGCCATAGGCCATTTTTGTGCCTGATAGGGCGCCAAGTGGGAAAGGGTGGCTTTGAGGCTGAAGGCAGCAGGAAAGCCTGCAGCCCCCAGGTGTGTGGGGCTATGCAAGCGGTTCCCAAAGAGCTTTAGAACAAGGCATAGTTTTCCCTGCTGGCTCTTTGGACGGGGGACCCATTTCCAGCCGTATGGCCATTTTTGTGCCTGGCCCGGCGCCAAGTGGGAAAGGGTGGTTTTGAGGCTGAAGGCAGCAGCAAAGCCTGCAGGCCCCAGATCTGTGGGACAACGCAAGCGGTTCCCAAAGAGCTTTAGAACAAGGCATAGTTTTCCCTGCTGGCTCTTTGGGCATGGGACCCATCTCCAGCCATAGGCCATTTTCGTGCCTGGCGCGACGCCAAGTTTGAAAGGGTGCTGTCGAGGCTGAAGGCAGCAGGAAAGCCTGCAGCCCCCAGGTCTGTGGGGCTATGGAAGCGGTTCCCAAAGAGCTTTAGAACAAGGCATAGTTTTCCCTGCTGGCTCTTTGGGCGGGGGACCCATCTCCAGCCATATGGCCATTTTTATGCCTGGCGAAGCGCCAAGTGGGAAAGGGTGTTGTCGAGGCTGAAGGCAGCAGGAAAGCCCGCAGCCCCCAGGTCTGTAGGGCTACGCAAGCGGTTCCCAAAGAGCTTTAGAACAAGGCATAGTTTTACCTGCTGGCTCTTTTGGCAGGGGACCCATCTCCAGCCGTATGGCCATTTTTGTGCCTGGCGCGGCGCCAAGTGGGAAAGGGTTGTTTTGAGTCTGAAGGCGTCACGAAAGCCTGCCGTCCGAGGGTTTCTTAATGACTTTTCTTAATGATGTCTCCACAGTGTGAAGTTTTGCAGGATTTGAAAAAGTAATAGACACAGTGAAATTGAGTCTATTGGAAACTTCCATACTTTTCCCTCCCTCTAAAATCTCTGCTGTCCTGTAGTATCCACTGCCTGCAACTGCTGTTGCAGGAGCAGCCAGATTGGTATCAAATTTAGAAAAAAGGGACATCATTAAGAGGATTCACTCGCCTTATTTTTCACCGGTGTGGCCAGTAAAGAAACCAAAAAGGCAATGGCGTTTCACAGTAGATTACGGAAAATTAAACGCCAACACTGCACCTCTGACCGCTGCTGTTCCGAATATCGCGGAAATTGTGACAATGATAAAAGGAGCTGCCCATCCTTGCAGGGTTGCCTTAGATTTTAAAGACATATTTTTTTATGATTCTCCTCCTTGAGCAGGACAAAGCGCAGTTTGCATTCACATGGAAAGGAGTCCAATATACCTTTAACCGCTTTCCGCAAGGATACAAACATTCCCCCACTATTGCCCATAATGCTTTGGCTAAAGTGCTATCAGAGATTCCTGTTTCACAGGGATGTACAGTATACCAATATATTATTGATGACATCTTAATAGGGGAGAGAACCAAGAAAGTGTACAAGACATGATGGAAAACATCCGAAAAACATTATCAGATTTGGGATTGGAAATTCCCGACTCAAAGTGTCAGGGACCCGCACAGGAAGTTAAATTCCTGGGGGTCTGGTGGATTAAGGGAGCTGCTTCTGTCCCTCAGGATACCCTGAAAAAATAGAACATGGACAGAATCCTTCCAGCACGAAGGAGTTACAGCAAGTCCTGGGAACTTTAAGTTATTAGCGTAAACACATCCCTGGCTTTTCCATCATTGCTCGCCCCCTTTATTGTTTGCTCAAAAAAGGTAAATCCTGGGAGTCGACTGAACAACACACTAATGCACTAGAATTGCTAATAAAAGAGCTAAGGTTATTCCAACAACTTGGCCCCATACATCCAACTGACCCTGTCCATGTAGAATGGGGGCTCAGTGAACATGGTTCCCGTTGTAATTTATGCCAGAAGGGACCAGCAGGACCGGAGAGACCATTAGAATTTAGCTCTCACGCCTTTAATGATACTGAGAGCAGCTATTCAGACCTGGAGAAGGGTTTACTGTCCCTGGTGCGAGCATTGCAACGAGCAGAGCAGATAAGGAGAGAACAGAGCGTGATTGTTCGGGGCCCTTTTCGACTCCTAGATGTGGTCCGTAAAGGGACAGCACCGCCAGCTGGCATTGCCCAGAAACCCACAGTTCGAAAGTGGTATGCTTATTTAGAAGGCATTAATGATATCATGCCAATCTCTGAAGGTAGTATCAAAGTATCCATGCTCCAGAAGGATAGAGATGGTGCCCTATTGTTCCAATCCCCACCAAACAGACCATCTCCAATCCAAGAAGCACCTCCTCTGAAAGCAGGCAGTGATCTTACAGGAGTGTGGTTTACTGGTGTGTCATCTCACCGTGAGAACAGCAAGTGGAAATACAAGGCCGTAGCACTGGAAGTAGCAACGGGGGAAAGAGCAATTGAAACAGGAGAAGGTAGGGCACAAGTAGGGGAACTCAGAGCCGTCCTACTAGCTGCACAACATGGAGCTACTTACATTTACACTGACTCATATGCTGTTTTTAAAGGAGCCACTGAATGGCTAGGACACTGGGCAGCCAATGATTGGCAGGTGAATAGAGTCCCAATCTGGGAGACAGACAGTTGGAAGCAACTGTTGGAAATAGGAGGACAGAGACCATTGCACATTGCTTGGGTAAAAGGCCACGATCGTTCAAACTCGATCACTGCTCAGTTCAACCAACAGGTAGATAGCCTCACGCGGCTACAACAAATTGACACTGTAGATGATGGTCGGGAATGGTTACATATTAAGCCTGGCCATACAGGCCGTGCTGATCTGTATCAGGAAGGTCTAGCCCGGGGGTGGCCTGTGTCGGTTAAGCTGTGCGAACAAGTAGTAACTGCCTGGTCACAATGTCGCCTACGACTCAGCAAAGATCATCCGAGTAAGGCGCCTCCCTTACACATGCGGGACAAGAAAATGTTGTGGCATTCATGGCAGATTGATTATATTGGGCCCTTGAGATCATCAGGTGGGAAAAGATATGTCCTAGTCGGAGTGGAGATTATCTCCAGCCTCAGTATGGCCACTGGCTTCAAATCAGCTGCTGGGGACAACACAGTGAAAGGCCTAAAAGGGTGGTTCAGCACACTTCCCCTTCCCGAGGAAATCCAAAGTGATAACGGTTCACACTTTACCGCTACAGTGGTACAAGATTGGGCCAAAGAAGAAGGGATTCGATGGGTATTTCATACTCCCTATTATCCTCAGGCTAATGGCATTGTTGAATGCACCAACGGATTGGTTAAGCGTTTTGCAAAAACTCATAAATCATAAGGGAAGGTGAAGAAGGCACCTTGCCCACCGAAATTCGAAAAGTAATATGGGATAACGCAATTGAGTTTGAGAGAAAATTTCAATCCTGGTGGTATCTGGTTAATTTCACCTACGATCCCACTGAGAGCAAAGCCACAGCTTTTGTCTTAACGATACGCAATGCCTCAGTATCCACCATATACCCAATCATCGCACTGGGGTTGAATCATCAAGGAGCTCTACTCTATCCAACACAGCACAGAGGTTGGGCACGACAAAATGAGACTAAATGGCAAACTGCTGATGTTGACGCATGCGTTTCACGAGACCAACAAGGATTCATTTGTGAGAGTAATACTCTCAAAGCACAAGACCTTTGTCTTGACACCAACCAGAATGCTTGTCACTTTGAGACACATCCCGATGAAACCCCAGAGACTGTGCTTGACTATATTGGGAAAGGGTGCGTTAGCATGAGGTCTCCCTGTAGTCTTGTATTATAGACGAGAAAGGCTTGAGACCATGGCCACTCTGGGTCTCTTTGACTACAAACAACAGGGAATAAAAAGGTGAAACTGAATAGCATCAATTCCATCTGCCAATTCGTCATTTTAGAATTTGGGCCTCCAAATAGCCATACATCATAAAAGTAGTATTATTGCCAGGTTCAATGTCAGGATTCCCTGGAGACATTCAAAGGTAGCGTAGGCCAATCCGTCTGTACAGCTCATCCAAGGTTCCTGTAAGACATAAAGGAAAAGAAAATCTGCTCGGTCTTATTCGACCGACGGGGTTAAAAAGAAGGTGCGGTCCACCGGGTGCTGATCCGGTGTATCTTCCCTGAACAATCCTTGGCTTCCCATGCATAGGGATTTTTGGGAGTAGCTAGCACCATTGGCACCGTCCCATTTTGAGGCATTTTCACTAGCACAGGTAGTCCAGGGTGAAATCTTCCGGGGTATTTTCCCGGTTCATTGGCAGCCTTTGGCGAGATAATATTGGCAGGTACACAGAAAGCTTTCATTTTAGGACAGCCGTCTCCACTCCATTTGTTATTTAGTTGATAGATGGCATCATCCAATCGCAAATGCCAACCAGGTTCATGACTTTTTGCAAAACGCTTAACCAATCTATTGGTGCGTTCAACAATGCCATTAGCCTGGGGATAACAGGGAGTATGAAATACCCATCGAATCCCTTCTTCCTTGGCCCAATCTTGTACCACCGAAGCCGTAAAGTGTGAAACGTTATCACTCTGGATTTCGTCGGGAAGGGGAAGTGTGCTGAACCACCCTGTTAGGCCTTTCACTGTGTTGTCCCTCGTAGCTGGTTTGAAACTGCTGGCCATACTGAGGCTGGAGATAATCTCCACTCCTACCAGGACATATCTTTTCCCACCTGATGATCTCAAGGGCCCAATATAATCAAGCTGCCATGAATGCCACAACGCTTTCTTGTCCCGCATGTGTAAGGGAGGCGCCTTACTCGGATGATCTTTGCTGAGTCGTAGGCGACATTGTGAACAGGCAGTTACTATTTGTTCGCACAGCTTAACTGACACAAGCCACCCACCTTCCCGACACAGGTCAGGACGGCCTGTGCGGCCACGTTTAACATGTAACGATTCAAGTAAGCGTTCCCATTCCCGACCATCATCTACAATGTCAATTTGTTGCAGCCGCGTGAGGCCATCTACCTGTTGGTTGAACTGAGCAGTGATCGAGTTTGAACGATCGTGGCCTTTTACCCAAGCAATGTGCAATGGTCTCTGTCCTCCTATTTCCAACAGTTGCTTCCAATTATCTGTCTCCCAAACTGGGACTCTATTCACCTGCCAATCGTTGGCTGCCCAGTGTCCTAGCCATTCAGTGGCTCCTTTAAGAACAGCATATGACTCAGCGTAAAAGGAGGTGGCTCCATGTTGTGCAGCTAGTAGGACAGCTCTGAGTTCCCCTACCCTCCCCTATTTCAATTGCTCTTTCTCCCGTTGTTACTTCCAGTGCTACGGCCTTATATTTGCACTTATTTTTTTAACGGTGAGATGACGCACCAGTAAACCACACTCCTCTAAGATCACTGCTGTCCCTCAAAGGAGGTGCTTCTTGGATCGGAGATGGTCTGTTTGGTGGGGATTGGAACAATAGGGCACCATCTATATCCTTTGGTATCCTTGTGAAGTAGCCTTGGATACTTTAACACTGCCTTCAGAGACTGGCTTGATTTCATTAATGCCTTCTAAATAAGCATACCACTTTCGAACTGTAGGTCTCTGGGCAATGCCAGCTGGTGGTGGTGTCCCTTTAAGGACCACATCTGGGAGGCGAAAAGGTCCCAGGAAAGATCACACTCTGTTCTCTTCTTATCTGCTCTGCTCGTTGCAACGCTCGCACCAGGGACAGTAAACCCTTCTCCAGGTCTGAATAGCTGCATTCAGTATCATTGAAAGAGTGGGAGCAAAATTCTAATGGTCTCTCCGGTCCTGCTGGTCCCTTCTGCCATAAATTACAACGGGAACCATGTTCACTGAGCCCCCATTCTACATGGACAGGGTCAGTTGGATGTATGGGGCCAAGTTGTTGGAATAACCTTAGCTCTTTTATTAGCAATTCTAGTGCATTAGTGTGTTGTTCAGTCGACTCCCAGGATTTACCTTTTTTGAGCAAACAATAAAGGGGGCGAGCAATGATGGAAAAGCCAGGGATGTGTTTACGCTAATAACTTAAAGTTCCCAGGACCTGCTGTAACTCCTTCGTGCTGGAAGGATTCTGTCCATGTTCTATTTTTTCAGGGTATCCTGAGGGACAGAAGCAGCTCCCTTAATCCACCAGACCCCCAGGAATTTAACTTCCTGTGCGGGTCCCTGACACTTTGAGTCGGGTCTACGTGAGGCACCCACTAACACTTCTGCCCTAGTCATTCGCTGCTCTCCCGGCAACCAGAGGTTAATTTTTGCAGTGGGGCATGTTTTTACCACACCATCAATTCCTGTGAAGTTGACTCTGCGTCGGGTGGGATTTATACCTAGAAGTTGTGCTGTTTCGTTAGTGATTGCAGACATTTGGGCTCCGGTATCAATAATAAAATTTACCAATATCTTCCGGGGTCCAACAGGAATGACAATAACGGGTTCGGAGTCTTTATGAGAGCGCCATTGGATTGCTAGTACCTGCCCGACAGGGTTGCTCAGTGCCCTCCCCGGGGATAGGAGTGTTGTGGCTGGGACTCTGTCAAATCAATCAAGTTATGTTCCGGTGCAGAAGGCACAGTTTTCTCACGGCTTGGGGATTCTCTGGTTAGACTTTTCTCCCCAGCCGCATTATTCTTTCTAGGTAGAGATTGGACTAGCGTACGGAGATCTCCCGTAGGGTCACCGTGCAAGAATTGTCGGGGCACCCCTAATTGTAGGGCTTTACGCCACAACTCATTCCGGTCCTTATCAGGCTTAAACCTTCCCTCTGATTTAGGGTTTTGAGTGTGAGTTTGGACTTGGCGAACCTTTCGCGGGTGTTCGGAGGATTTCTCACTAGTTTGGCTGGCCCAGCCCATTCGGCGCCCATATTGATCTATTTCCTGTACATTCCAGGTGGGCATGTAGTGACGACGGCCCCGCCCATGAGCACCCCGAGCATCCCGTATACGATCTTGAGTGCGAACAAGGAACGGTTTCAGGCAACCGGGAAGACCACGGATGAGAGGGGCTAATCGATCCGGGTCGATAGGGGCTGACATTGGGGATTTCCGAAATTCCTCTCTGTCATACATGGCTTGCAGACAAGCTGCTTTCCGTACAGCCGCAAACAGATCAGAGTAGCCTGTAGCTCTAATCTCTAACGGCTCCCCCCTCTCTCGCGGATCCATACCCCTTGCCCAATAGGCTGCTCGAGCGGTTAGGGAATAATTATGATCCCCAGGCATAGTGGTTAAAAACACTCCTGGTCCCCAAGAGTCTCCTGCTTCTTCCTCACTCAGCATAATTCTGCCCCCCCCTTCAGAAGAAACTCGCCACACGTACTCAACAGCTGACTCTTCTGGTCGCCTCGAATATTTCTCCCTTATTTTTGTTAACTCGGTTGGTGTCCATGGAACGGTACGCACAGTGGTGTGAATTTCATCACCATCATCAACTGCAGTTTCAGTTTTAACCAGAGGACGTAAAGGAAAAACTTGGGATTTCAAAGTAAAAGTCCTTTCCTCCTCATCTTCTTCGTCATCCTCACTATTAGACAAAAAAATCTCCGGTCTGGGTTCCGGAATTTGGATAACACATTAACTTACGAATCTGTTGGACCTGGGTCGAGGGCTGCATTTTATCTAAGAGCCCGGTCACCCTTTCAATAACATTTTAAGTTGGCGATTTTCACTCCCAAGTTGAGCATTCCGGTTTCCTAAACATTCATTCTCACTCACAAGCTTATCGACTTGAGTTCTTAATCTTTCTCCTGTCTCCTTTTGCAAGGCTAATGATGACTTCAGCACCTCATTCTCCGATTTCAGGGTTGCATATTCTACAGCTGAAATCAGATTAGGAGCGGGGGTTTCTCTAGCTTCTTGTTGTGCACAAGATAAACAGGCGCCTAACACAGCACAAATCACACCCTTGCCTTTCCCCGCTCTGAGCTTCTGTGAAACCCGACGCTCTTCAATACGTTCCACCACTTTCTCTTCATCCTTCCAAAATTTTTGGGCCCACTCCTTCCCAGCCTGGGAAGGGGCACAATCATATTTTTGCAGCAGTTTATCCATGGCAATCCTGCCGACTACGCCAAATTCTGTTGCGTGAAACGGGGCCAAGCGGTTTTGGCAGAAGATAAACCCCCTTGCGTTCTAACACTCCTCACCGAGGTGGGAGGCCAGGTGCGGCTGGGTTTCAATTCTGAGTGATGCCCAATTCAGCACTATCAGCCCAATCGCGTTTAATATGTGTTAAACTATTACGATTTGGAGACACTAATAGTGGGCTGCACCTTCAGTCTAGTCGTGCTCCTGAACCAGCACAGCCTCTCTCAAGTTTTGGTCGCGTTCAGTGAGAAAGCGAAACGACTAGCTACTGAAACAGTGCAGTTTATTTAAACAACAGATATACAGGTTCTTTAGGATTGCCGGTGATAAATACACTGTCTGCAAAGCACGTGCAAATAAAGACATTGTTAAATAGACAAACGCGCGACAAAATTATAAACGATACAGCCTGGCTATAAATGTAGGGTAGAGATTCTCTAGAGAAATTTCTAGAGTCCCCGAGAAAGCACTCGGTGTAATCAAAGTCTTACCCAAAGGCGTCCTTATGAGGGGGAAGAAAGGCTCAGCCCGTCGACTGATCCCAGAAAACAGCGGTGGGATTCTTCGCGATGGTGTCTTCCCAGACATTCCCCCTCTCTTGGGCTATTTTTATATTATTTTTTTAACTTCAAAGTGGAGTTTGAGTGACTTTAGTCATATGTACTTTTATTATGATTAATGTACTCAAGGAGGAGTGTTCACACCTCGGGGGCGGATAGCCTCCGGGATGGAGGTGTGTTTTGGTACATTGTGGTGAGCAAAGTTCGCACAAAAGGACAGCATTTCATCAACATTTGACGAAATGTTGGCTCGGGTGGCGTGTAAGCCGCTTATCAGTTCCGTAGTACCATCTCGTCCCCATATCTGCTATTCGTCACAAGGGAAGGCCACGGAACAAGCGCGTTCCGTTCCATCCCTTGTGTAGTTTCGCAAACAACCTTGTACAGGGAATCACAGCTGTTGCATTCTTCGTGTGCTAGCTGCGGCTGTATTCTACCTCAGAAGCCTCTTGATTTTATGACTTTCCTTAATGTGTGAACAATGCTGTATTTTTGTATTCTTGGCCAATTTAGTAATTATTCCACAAGAACACACATTGGTTGCCGATTTATCAACGGGTCTAATCACCACAGGCCAACTGTAATTAAAACCATCTATGTAGACTCTACCAAAGCGGACAAATACAACACTGATTGTTACAAAATTATGGAGCCAAATTCAGATTGCTGGCACAATTTCACTTTCATCAAACCTACAGTAGTGTACTGTATTTGGGGCTACAAGGGCACAGAATTGTTATTTGAATTTATGATTGACTCAAATACACCTGAACTTGCTGAAATGAATCCAGAACCTACACCCCACAAACTCTCAAAGGCTCTCTCTTCTAAGAGAAAAAAAAAAAACACCTCTCTCTTTTCTAAGCCCTCCATTAGACTAACTCCTTACATTTTCAACATTGGCTCTTACGTTATTAAACACACACAGGTCAACAACAGGTACTGTTTAATCCCACATATTCCCTCAAACGAGCAGAATTGTCAATGCAGATTAAAATCTCTGCGATCAAACCCACCTGCTTACCATTCCTGAGTACATCTTATGCAGAATGGTCAGCATGGTTACGCAAACGAACTCTTGCCACTTCACACGGACGGAAGAGGGATGCGACTGGTATCTTAGGAACAGGCCTGGGAGTCTTGAATAGTATAGATGCTGAGATACTTGCCAACAAACTAGTCACAACCGCTACTGATCTGGACAAATTAAGACATCCCCTACAGTCCTCTCTATTAGCATTGGGAAACCACCAACGGCTTTTATAGAATATATTGCCTCAATGGGAAGAAACGGGTGAAAAAGACCATCAGCTGATCACAGATGCACTTGGTACAACTCAAAGCAATGTTTCCTTGGCTCTTAGTTGTATCCAAGCCCAATTGTGGATGCAATCTATGACAGCCGCAATCATAAGGGAAGGTAAAGAAGGCACCTTGCCCACCGAAATTCGAAAAGTAATATGGGATAACGCAATTGAATTTGAGAAAAAATTTCAGTCCAGGTGGTATCTGGTTAATTTCACCTACGATCCCACTGAGAGCAAAGCCACAGCTTTTGTCTTAACGATACGCAATGCCTCCGTATACACCACATACCCAATCATCGCACTGGGGTTGAATCACCAAGGAGCTCTACTCTATCCAACACAGCACAGAGGTTGGGCACGACAAAATGAGACTAAATGGCAAACTGCTGATGTTGACGCATGCGTTTCACGAGACCAACAAGGATTCATTTGTGAGAGTAATACTCTCAAAGCACAAGACCTTTGTCTTGACACCAACCAGAATGTTTGTCACTTTGAGACACATCCTGATGAAACCCCAGAGACTGTGCTTGACTATATTGGGAAAGGGTGCGTTAGCATGAGGTCTCCCTGTAGTCTTGTATTCAGAGATGACATAGTAATCACTCAAATCTTTGTGTTTGAACTTTACTAACACAAAGTTACGGGATGCGACTTCAATTATTAAGCTCCTGTTACGTCTTTTCAATTGCTACAACCTAATTATACGTTGATTCGAGATTGTTGCCTACCCCTATCGGAATGAATCTCTCCCTGGTGAAGAAGCTGCTAAAACACAATGAATTGAAGCGACTCTTGAAAGAGGCCCAAGAAAATAGACAGACAACTTTGATTACCGTCCATCATCAGGTTGAAGAAATACACAAAGAGTTGGAAAGAGTGAAGAGAGGCGAAGGACATAGATGGGGAGATCCTCTTTTTGGATGGTCACCGACAGTTACAGGACTTTATAACAAGATGCTTCACTCTGTTGTTGTTTTACTAATACTCACTGTATTGTGCTTTGCTTAGACAATTGTTTTGCATGTTAGACTTTGGATTATGATGAAAAGTTTAAATCGCTTGATCACTCCGCGAGAAGGATTTCCACTTGATATCCCTCACCACAAGAACACATGTGATCTTTCTTATCAGTGTTGAGTACGTCGACCTTGACTGACTGTAGACAAAGCTTTCCCTGCAGGCTCTTTGGGCGGGGGACCCATCTCCAGCCATATGGCCATTTTTGTGCCTGGCGCGGCGCCAAGTTGGAAAGCGTGGCTTTGAGTCTGAAGGCAGCAGGAAAGCCCGCAGCCCCCAGGTCTGTGGGGCTACGCAAGCGGTTCCCAAAGAGCTTTAGAACAAGGCATAGTTTTCCCTGCTGACTCCTTGGGCGGGGGACCCATCTCCAGCCATAGGCCATTTTTGTGCCTGGCGCGGCGCCAAGTGGGAAAGGGTGGTGTCGAGGCTGAAGGCAGCAGGAAAGTCTGCAGCCCCCAGGTCTGTGGGGCTATGCAAGCGGTTCCCAAAGAGCTTTAGAACAAGGCATAGTTTTCCCTGCTGGCTCTTTGGGCATGGGACCCATCTCCAGCCGTATGGCCATTTTTGTGCCTGGCGCGGCGCCAAGTGTGAAAGGGTGGCTTTGAGGCTTGAAGGCAGCAAGACAGCCCGCAGCCCCCAGGTCTGTGTGGCTACGCAAGCGGTTCCCAAAGAGCTTTAGAACAAGGCATAGTTTTCCCTGCTGGCTCCTTGGGCGGGGGACCCATCTCCAGCTGTATGGCCATTTTTGTGCCTAGCGCGACGCCAAGTGGGAAAGGGTGGCTTTGAGGCTGAAGGCAGCAGCAAAGCCTGCAGCCCCCAGGTCTGTGGGGCTACGCAAGCGGTTCCCAAAGAGCTTTAGAACAAGGCATAGTTTTCCCTGCTGGCTCTTTGGGCATGGGACCCATCTCCACCCATAGGCCATTTTTGTGCCTGATAGGGCGCCAAGTTGGAAAGGGTGGTGTCGAGTCTGAAGGCAGCAGGAAAGCCTGCAGCTCCCAGGTCTGTGGGGCTATGCAAGCGGTTCCCAAAGAGCTTTAGAACAAGGCATAGTTTTCCCTGCTGGCTCTTTGGGCGGTGGACCCATCTCCAGCCGTATGGCCATTTTTGTGCCTGGCGCGGCGCCAAGTGGGAAAGGGTGGCTTTGATGCTGAAGGCAGCAGGAAAGCCCGCAGCCCCCAGGTCTGTGGGGCTACGCAAGCGGTTCCCAAAGAGCTTTAGAACAAGGCATAGTTTTCCCTGCTGGCTCTTTGGGTGGGGGACCCATCTCCAGACGTATGGCTATTTTTGTGCCTGGCGCGGTGCGTAGTGGCATAGGGTGGTTTTGAGGCTGAAGGCAGCAGGAAAGCCCGCAGCCCCCACGTCTGTGGGCCCAAGCAAGCGGTTCCCAGAGAGCTTTAGAACAAGGCATAGTTTTCCCTGCTGGCTCTTTGGGCGGGGGACCCATCTCCAGCCATAGGCCATTTTTGTGCCTGGCGCGGCGCCAAGTGGGAAAGGGTGGCTTTGAGGCTGAAGGCAGCAGGAAAGCCCGCAGCCCCCAGGTCTGTGGGGCTACGCAAGCGGTTCCCAAAGAGCTTTAGAACAAGGCATAGTTTTCCCTGCTGGCTCTTTGGGCATGGGACCCATCTCCACCCATAGGCCATTTTTGTGCCTGATAGGGCGCCAAGTGGGAAAGGGTGGTGTCGAGGCTGAAGACAGCAGGAAAGCCTGCAGCCCCCAGGTCTGTGGGGCTACGCAAGCGGTTCCCAAAGAGCTTTAGAACAAGGCATAGTTTTCCCTGCTGGCTCTTTGGGCGGGGGACCCATCTCCAGCCGTATGGCCATTTTTGTGCCTGACGCGGCGCCAGGTGGGAAAGGGTGGCTTTGAGGCTGAAGGCAGGAGCAAAGCCTGCAGCCCCCACGTCTGTGGGGCCAAGCAAGCGGTTCCCAAAGAGCTTTAGAACAAGGCATAGTTTTCCCTGCTGGCTCTCTGGGCGGGGGACCCATCTGCAGCCGTATGGCCATTTTTGAGCCTGGAGCAGTGCCAAGTGGGAAAGGGTGGTTTTGAGGGTGAAGGCAGCAGGAAAGCCCGCAGCCCCCAGGTCTGTGGGGCTACGCAAGCGGTTCCCAAAGAGCTTTAGAACAAGGCATAGTTTTCCCTGCTGGCTCTTTGGGCGGGGGACCCATCTCCAGCCGTATGGCCATTTTTGTGCCTGGCGCGGCGCCAAGTGGGAAAGGGTGGTGTCGAGGCTGAAGGCAGCAGGAAAGCCCGCAGCCCCCACGTCTGTGGGGCCAAGCAAGCGGTTCCCAAAGAGCTTTAGAACAAGGCATAGTTTTCCCTGCTGGCTCTCTGGGAGGGGGACCCATCTCCAGCCGTATGGCCATTTTTGAGCCTGGCGCGGCGCCAAGTGGGAAAGGGTTGTGTCGAGGCTAAAGGCAGCAGGAAAGCCCGCAGCCCCCAGGTCTGTGGGGCTACGCAAGCGGTTCCCAAAGAGCTTTAGAACAAGGCATAATTTTCCCTGCTGGCTCTTTGGGCGGGGGACACATCTCCAGCCGTATGGCCATTTTTGTGCCTGGCGCAGCGCCAAGTGGGAAAGGGTGGTTTTGAGGCTGAAGGCAGCAGCAAAGCCTGCAGCCCCCAGGTCTGTGGGGCTACGCAAGCGGTTCCCAAAGAGCTTTAGAACAAGGCATAGTTTTCCCTGCTGGCTCTTTGGGCGGGGGACCCATCTCCAGCCGTATGGCCATTTTTGTGCCTGGCCGGGGGCCAAGTGGGAAAGGGTGGTTTTGAGGCTGAAGGCAGCAGGAAAGCCCGCAGCCCCTAGGTCTGTGGGGCCAAGCATGCGGTTCCCAAAGAGCTTTAGAACAAGGCATAGTTTTCCCTGCTGGCTCTTAGGGCGGGGGACCCATCTCCAGCCGTATGGCCATTTTTGTGCCTGGCGCGGTGCGTAGTGGGAAAGGGTGGTTTTGAGGCTGAAGGCAGCAGGAAAGCCCGCAGCCCCCACGTCTGTGGGGCTACGCAAGCGGTTCCCAAAGAGCTTTAGAACAAGGCATAGTTTTCCCTGCTGGCTCTTTGGGCGGGGGGACCCATCTCCAGCCGTATGGCCATTTTTGTGCCTGGCGAAGCCCCAAGAGGGAAAGGGTGGCTTTGAATCTGAAGGCAGCAGGAAAGCCCGCAGCCCCCAGGTCTGTGGGGCTACGCAAGCGGTTCCCAAAGAGCTTTAGAACAAGGCATAGTTTTCCCTGCTGGCTCTCTGGGCGGGGGACCCATCTGCAGCCGTATGGCCATTTTTGAGCCTGGAGCAGTGCCAAGTGGGAAAGGGTGGTTTTGAGGGGTGAAGGCAGCAGGAAAGCCCGCAGCCCCCAGGTCTGTGGGGCTACGCAAGCGGTTCCCAAAGAGCTTTAGAACAAGGCATAGTTTTCCCTGCTGGCTCTTTGGGCGGGGGACCCATCTCCAGCCGTATGGCCATTTTTGTGCCTGGCGCGGCGCCAAGTGGGAAAGGGTGGTGTCGAGGCTGAAGGCAGCAGGAAAGCCCGCAGCCCCCACGTCTGTGGGGCCAAGCAAGCGGTTCCCAAAGAGCTTTAGAACAAGGCATAGTTTTCCCTGCTGGCTCTTTGGGCGGGGGACCCATCTCCAGCCATAGGCCATTTTTGTGCTTGATAGGGCGCCAAGTGGGAAAGGGTGGCTTTGAGGCTGAAGGCAGCAGGAAAGCCTGCAGCCCCCAGGTCTGTGGGGCTACGCAAGCAGTTCCCAAAGAGCTTTAGAACAAGGCATAGTTTTCCCTGCTGGCTCTTTGTTCGGGGGACCCATCTCCAGCCATAGGCCATTTTTGTGCCTGATAGGGCGCCCAGTGGGAAAGGGTGGCTTTGAGGCTTGAAGGCAGCAGGAAAGCCCGCAGCCCCCAGGTCTGTGGGGCTACGCAAGCGGTTCCCAAAGAGCTTTAGAACAAGGCATAGTTTTCCCTGCTGGCTCTCTGGGAGGGGGACCCATCTCCAGCCGTATGGCCATTTTTGAGCCTGGCGCGGCGCCAAGTGGGAAAGGGTTGTGTCGAGGCTAAAGGCAGCAGGAAAGCCCGCAGCCCCCAGGTCTGTGGGGCTACGCAAGCGGTTCCCAAAGAGCTTTAGAACAAGGCATAATTTTCCCTGCTGGCTCTTTGGGCGGGGGACCCATCTCCAGCCGTATGGCCATTTTTGTGCCTGGCGCAGCGCCAAGTGGGAAAGGGTGGTTTTGAGGCTGAAGGCAGCAGCAAAGCCTGCAGCCCCCAGGTCTGTGGGGCTACGCAAGCGGTTCCCAAAGAGCTTTAGAACAAGGCATAGTTTTCCCTGCTGGCTCTTTGGGCGGGGGACCCATCTCCAGCCGTATGGCCATTTTTGTGCCTGGCCGGGGGCCAAGTGGGAAAGGGTGGTTTTGAGGCTGAAGGCAGCAGGAAAGCCCGCAGCCCCTAGGTCTGTGGGGCCAAGCAAGCGGTTCCCAAAGAGCTTTAGAACAAGGCATAGTTTTCCCTGCTGGCTCTTTGGGCGGGGGACCCATCTCCAGCCGTATGGCCATTTTTGAGCCTGGCGCGGCGCCAAGTGGGAAAGGGTGGTGTCGAGGCTGAAGGCAGCAGGAAAGCCCGCAGCCCCCAGGTCTGTGGGGCTACGCAAGCGGTTCCCAAAGAGCTTTAGAACAAGGCATAGTTTTCCCTGCTGGCTCTTTGGGCGGGGGACCCATCTCCAGCCGTATGGCC
This sequence comes from Rissa tridactyla, assembly GCF_028500815.1. Taxonomy (NCBI): domain Eukaryota; kingdom Metazoa; phylum Chordata; class Aves; order Charadriiformes; family Laridae; genus Rissa; species Rissa tridactyla. Next base: position 405,259 of record NW_026529351.1, read on the forward strand.
ATTTTTGTGCCTGGCGAAGCCCCAAGAGGGAAAGGGTGGCTTTGAATCTGAAGGCAGCAGGAAAGCCCGCAGTCCCCAGGTCTGTGGGGCTACGCAAGCGGTTCCCAAAGAGCTTTAGAACAAGGCATAGTTTTCCCTGCTGGCTCTTTTGGCAGGGGACCCATCTCCAGCCGTATGGCCATTTTTGTGCCTGGCGCGGTGCGTAGTGGGAAAGGGTGGTGTTGAGGCTGAAGGCAGCAGCAAAGCCTGCAGCCCCCAGGTCTGTGGGGCCAAGCAAGCGGTTCCCAAAGAGCTTTAGAACAAGGCATAGTTTTCCCTGCTGGCTCTTTGGGCGGGGGACCCATCTCCAGCCGTATGGCCATTTTTGTGCCTGGCCCGGCGCCAAGTGGGAAAGGGTGGCTTTGAGGCTGAAGGCAGCAGCAAAGCCCGCAGCCCCCAGGTCTGTGGGGCTACGCAAGCGGTTCCCAAAGAGCTTTAGAACAAGGCATAGTTTTCCCTGCTGGCTCTCTGGGCGGGGGACCCATCTGCAGCCGTATGGCCATTTTTGAGCCTGGAGCAGTGCCAAGTGGGAAAGGGTGGTTTTGAGGGTGAAGGCAGCAGGAAAGCCCGCAGCCCCCAGGTCTGTGGGGCTACGCAAGCGGTTCCCAAAGAGCTTTAGAACAAGGCATAGTTTTCCCTGCTGGCTCTTTGGGCGGGGGACCCATCTCCAGCCGTATGGCCATTTTTGTGCCTGGCGCGGCGCCAAGTGGGAAAGGGTGGTGTCGAGGCTGAAGGCAGCAGGAAAGCCCGCAGCCCCCACGTCTGTGGGGCCAAGCAAGCGGTTCCCAAAGAGCTTTAGAACAAGGCATAGTTTTCCCTGCTGGCTCTTTGGGCGGGGGACCCATCTCCAGCCATAGGCCATTTTTGTGCTTGATAGGGCGCCAAGTGGGAAAGGGTGGCTTTGAGGCTGAAGGCAGCAGGAAAGCCTGCAGCCCCCAGGTCTGTGGGGCTACGCAAGCAGTTCCCAAAGAGCTTTAGAACAAGGCATAGTTTTCCCTGCTGGCTCTTTGTTCGGGGGACCCATCTCCAGCCATAGGCCATTTTTGTGCCTGGCCCGGCGCCCAGTGGGAAAGGGTGGCTTTGAGGCTTGAAGGCAGCAGGAAAGCCCGCAGCCCCCAGGTCTGTGGGGCTACGCAAGCGGTTCCCAAAGAGCTTTAGAACAAGGCATAGTTTTCCCTGCTGGCTCTCTGTGAGGGGGACCCATCTCCAGCCGTATGGCCATTTTTGAGCCTGGCGCGGCGCCAAGTGGGAAAGGGTTGTGTCGAGGCTAAAGGCAGCAGGAAAGCCCGCAGCCCCCAGGTCTGTGGGGCTACGCAAGCGGTTCCCAAAGAGCTTTAGAACAAGGCATAATTTTCCCTGCTGGCTCTTTGGGCGGGGGACCCATCTCCAGCCGTATGGCCATTTTTGTGCCTGGCGCAGCGCCAAGTGGGAAAGGGTGGTTTTGAGGCTGAAGGCAGCAGCAAAGCCTGCAGCCCCCAGGTCTGTGGGGCTACGCAAGTGGTTCCCAAAGAGCTTTAGAACAAGGCATAGTTTTCCCTGCTGGCTCTTTGGGCGGGGGACCCATCTCCAGCCGTATGGCCATTTTTGTGCCTGGCCGGGGGCCAAGTGGGAAAGGGTGGTTTTGAGGCTGAAGGCAGCAGGAAAGCCCGCAGCCCCTAGGTCTGTGGGGCCAAGCAAGCGGTTCCCAAAGAGCTTTAGAACAAGGCATAGTTTTCCCTGCTGGCTCTTTGGGCATGGGACCCATCTCCAGCCGTATGGCCATTTTTGTGCTTGATAGGGCGCCAAGTGGGAAAGGGTTGCTTTGAGGCTGAAGACAGCAGGAAAGCCCGCAGCCCCCAGGTCTGTGGGGCTATGCAAGCGGTTCCCAAAGAGCTTTAGAACAAGGCATAGTTTTCCCTGCTGGCTCTCTGGGCGGGGGACCCATCTCCAGCCGTATGGCCATTTTTGAGCCTGGCGCGGCGCCAGGTGGGAAAGGGTGGCTTTGAGGCTGAAGGCAGGAGCAAAGCCCGCAACCCCCAGGTCTGTGGTGCTACGCAAGCGGTTCCCAAAGAGCTTTAGAACAAGGCATAGTTTTCCCAGCTGGCTCTTAGGGCATGGGACCCATCTCCAGACATAGGCCATTTTTGTGCCTGGCGCGGCGCCAAGTGGGAAAGGGTGCTGTCGAGGCTGAAGGCAGCAGGAAAGCCCGCAGCCCCAAGGTCTGTGGGGCTACGCAAGCGGTTCCCAAAGAGCTTTAGAACAAGGCATAGTTTTCCCTGCTGGCTCTTTGGGCGGGGGACCCATCTCCAGTCGTATGGCTATTTTTATGCCTGGCGCGTTGCGTAGTGGGAAAGGGTGGTTTTGAGGCTGAAGGCAGCAGGAAAGCCTGCAGCCCCCAGGTCTGTGGGGCTACGCAAGCGGTTCCCAAAGAGCTTTAGAACAAGGCATAGTTTTCCCTGCTGGCTCTTTGGGCGGGGGACCCATCTCCAGCCGTATATCCATTTTTGTGCCTGATGCGGCGCAAAGTGGGAAAGGGTGGCTTTGAGGCTGAAGGCAGCAGGAAAGCCTGCAGCCCCCAGGTCTGTGGGGCTACGCAAGCGGTTCCCAAAGAGCTTTAGAACAAGGCATAGTTTTCCCTGCTGGCTCTTTGGGTGGGGGACCCATCTCCAGCCGTATGGCTATTTTTGTGCCTGACGCGGTGCGTAGTGGCATAGGGTGGTTTTGAGGCTGAAGGCAGCAGGAAAGCCCGCAGCCCCCACGTCTGTGGGGCCAAGCAAGCGGTTCCCAAAGAGCTTTAGAACAAGGCATAGTTTTCCCTGCTGGCTCTTTGGGCGGGGGACCCATCTCCAGCCGTATGGCCATTTTTGTGCCTGGCGCGGTGCGTAGTGGGAAAGGGTGGTTTTGACGCTGAAGGCAGCAGGAAAGCCCGCAGCCCCCAGGTCTGTGGGGCTACGCAAGCGGTTCCCAAAGAGCTTTAGAACAAGGCATAGTTTTCCCTGCTGGCTCTTTGGGCGGGGGACCCATCTCCAGCCGTATGGCCATTTTTGTGCCTGGCGCGGCGCCAAGTGGGTAAGGGTGGTGTCGAGGCTGAAGGCAGCAGCAAAGCCTGCAGCCCCCAGGTCTGTGGGGCTACGCAAGCGGTTCCCAAAGAGCTTTAGAACAAGGCATAGTTTTCCCTGCTGGCTCTTTGGGCGGGGGACCCATCTCCAGCCGTATGGCCATTTTTGTGCCTGATAGGGCGCCAAGTGGGAAAGGGTGGTGTCGAGGCTGAAGACAGCAGGAAAGCCCGCAGCCCCCACGTCTGTGGGGCCAAGCAAGCGGTTCCAAAAGAGCTTTAGAACAAGGCATAGTTTTCCCTGCTGGCTCTTTGGGCATGGGACCCATCTCCAGCCATAGGCCATTTTTGTGCCTGGCGCGGCGCCAAGTGGGAAAGGGTGGCTTTGAGGCTGAAGACAGCAGGAAAGCCTGCAGCTCCCAGGTCTGTGGGGCTATGCAAGCGGTTCCCAAAGAGCTTTAGAACAAGGCATAGTTTTCCCTGCTGGCTCTTTGGGTGGGGGACCCATCTCCAGCCGTATGGCCATTTTTGTGCCTGGCGCGGTGCGTAGTGGGAAAGGGTGGTGTCGAGGCTGAAGGCAGCAGGAAAGCCCGCAGCCCCCAGGTCTGTGGGGCTACGCAAGCGGTTCCCAAAGAGCTTTAGAACAAGGCATAGTTTTCCCTGCTGGCTCTTTGGGTGGGGGACCCATCTCCAGACGTATGGCTATTTTTGTGCCTGGCGCGGTGCGTAGTGGCATAGGGTGGTTTTGAGGCTGAAGGCAGCAGGAAAGCCCGCAGCCCCCAGGTCTGTGGGGCCAAGCAAGCGGTTCCCAGAGAGCTTTAGAACAAGGCATAGTTTTCCCTGCTGGCTCTTTGGGCGGGGGACCCATCTCCAGCCATATGGCCATTTTTGTGCCTGGCGCGGTGCGTAGTGGGAAAGGGTGGTTTTGAGGCTGAAGGCAGCAGGAAAGCCCGCAGCCCCCACTTCTCTGGGGCCAAGCAAGCGGTTCCCAAAGAGCTTTAGAACAAGGCATAGTTTTCCCTGCTGGCTCTTTGGGCATGGGACCCATCTCCAGCCATAGGCCATTTTTGTGCCTGGCGCGGCGCCAAGTGGGAAAGGGTGGCTTTGAGGCTGAAGGCAGCAGCAAAGCCCGCAGCCCCCAGGTCTGTGGGGCTACGCAAGCGGTTCCCAAAGAGCTTTAGAACAAGGCATAGTTTTCCCTGCTGGCTCTTTGGGCGGGGGACCCATCTCCAGCCGTATGGCCATTTTTGTGCCTGATAGGGCGCCAAGTGGGAAAGGGTGGTGTCGAGGCTGAAGACAGCAGGAAAGCCTGCAGCCCCCAGGTCTGTGGGGCTACGCAAGCGGTTCCCAAAGAGCTTTAGAACAAGGCATAGTTTTCCCTGCTGGCTCTTTGGGCGGGGGACCCATCTCCAGCCGTATGGCCATTTTTGAGCCTGGCGCGGCGCCAGGTGGGAAAGGGTGGCTTTGAGGCTGAAGGCAGGAGCAAAGCCTGCAGCCCCCAGGTCTGTGGGGCCAAGCAAGCGGTTCCCAAAGAGCTTTAGAACAAGGCATAGTTTTCCCTGCTGGCTCTTAGGGCGGGGGACCCATCTCCAGCCGTATGGCCATTTTTGAGCCTGGCGCAGCGCCAAGTGGGAAAGGGTGGTGTCGAGGCTGAAGGCAGCAGGAAAGCCCGCAGCCCCCAGGTCTGTGGGGCTACGCAAGCGGTTCCCAAAGAGCTTTAGAACAATGCATAGTTTTCCCTGCTCGCTCTCTGGGCGGGGGACCCATCTCCAGCCGTATGGCCATTTTTGTGCCTGGCGAAGCCCCAAGAGGGAAAGGGTGGCTTTGAATCTGAAGGCAGCAGGAAAGCCCGCAGCCCCCAGGTCTGTGGGGCTACGCAAGCGGTTCCCAAAGAGCTTTAGAACAAGGCATAGTTTTCCCTGCTGGCTCTTTTGGCAGGGGACCCATCTCCAGCCGTATGGCCATTTTTGTGCCTGGCGCGGTGCGTAGTGGGAAAGGGTGGTGTTGAGGCTGAAGGCAGCAGCAAAGACTGCAGCCCCCAGGTCTGTGGGGCCAAGCAAGCGGTTCCCAAAGAGCTTTAGAACAAGGCATAGTTTTCCCTGCTGGCTCTTTGGGCCTGGGACCCATCTCCAGCCATAGGCCATTTTTGTGCTTGATAGGGCGCCAAGTGGGAAAGGGTGGCTTTCAGGCTGAAGGCAGCAGGAAAGCCTGCAGCCCCCAGGTCTGTGGGGCTACGCAAGCAGTTCCCAAAGAGCTTTAGAACAAGGCATAATTTTCCCTGCTGGCTCTTTGTTCGGGGGACCCATCTCCAGCCATAGACCATTTTTGTGCCTGGCCCGGCGCCCAGTGGGAAAGGGTGGCTTTGAGTCTTGAAGGCAGCAGGAAAGCCCGCAGCCCCCAGGTCTGTGGGGCTACGCAAGCGGTTCCCAAAGAGCTTTAGAACAAGGCATAGTTTTCCCTGCTGGCTCTCTGGGAGGGGGACCCATCTCCAGCCGTATGGCCATTTTTGAGCCTGGCGCGGCGCCAAGTGGGAAAGGGTTGTGTCGAGGCTAAAGGCAGCAGGAAAGCCCGCAGCCCCCAGGTCTGTGGGGCTACGCAAGCGGTTCCCAAAGAGCTTTAGAACAAGGCATAATTTTCCCTGCTGGCTCTTTGGGCGGGGGACCCATCTCCAGCCGTATGGCCATTTTTGTGCCTGGCGCAGCGCCAAGTGGGAAAGGGTGGTTTTGAGGCTGAAGGCAGCAGCAAAGCCTGCAGCCCCCAGGTCTGTGGGGCTACGCAAGCGGTTCCCAAAGAGCTTTAGAACAAGGCATAGTTTTCCCTGATGGCTCTTTGGGAGGGGGACCCATCTCCAGCCGTATGGCCATTTTTGTGCCTGGCCGGGGGCCAAGTGGGAAAGGGTGGTTTTGAGGCTGAAGGCAGCAGGAAAGCCCGCAGCCCCCAGGTGTGTGGGGCTACGCAAGCGGTTCCCAAAGAGCTTTAGAACAAGGCATAGTTTTCCCTGCTGGCTCTTTGGGCATGGGACCCATCTCCAGCCATAGGCCATTTTTGTGCTTGATAGGGCGCCAAGTGGGAAAGGGTTGCTTTGAGGCTGAAGACAGCAGGAAAGCCCGCAGCCCCCAGGTCTGTGGGGCTACGCAAGCGGTTCCCAAAGAGCTTTAGAACAAGGCATAGTTTTCCCTGCTGGCTCTCTGGGCGGGGGACCCATCTCCAGCCGTATGGCCATTTTTGAGCCTGGCGCGGCGCCAGGTGGGAAAGGGTGGCTTTGAGGCTGAAGGCAGGAGCAAAGCCTGCAGCCCCCAGGTCTGTGGTGCTACGCAAGCGGTTCCCAAAGAGCTTTAGAACAAGGCATAGTTTTCCCAGCTGGCTCTTAGGGCATGGGACCCATCTCCAGCCATAGGCCATTTTTGTGCCTGGCGCGAAGCCAAGTGGGAAAGGGTGCTGTCGAGGCTGAAGGCAGCAGGAAAGCCCGCAGCCCCAAGGTCTGTGGGGCTACGCAAGCGGTTCCCAAAGAGCTTTAGAACAAGGCATAGTTTTCCCTGCTGGCTCTTTGGGCGGGGGACCCATCTCCAGTCGTATGGCTATTTTTATGCCTGGCGTGTTGCGTAGTGGGAAAGGGTGGTTTTGAGGCTGAAGGCAGCAGGAAAGCCTGCAGCCCCCAGGTCTGTGGGGCTACGCAAGCGGTTCCCAAAGAGCTTTAGAACAAGGCATAGTTTTCCCTGCTGGCTCTTTGGGCGGGGGACCCATCTCCAGCCGTATGGCCATTTTTGTGCCTGGCCGGGGGCCAAGTGGGAAAGGGTGGTTTTGAGGCTGAAGGCAGCAGGAAAGCCCGCAGCCCCCACGTCTGTGGGGCTACGCAAGCGGTTCCCAAAGAGCTTTAGAACAAGGCATAGTTTTCCCTGCTGGCTCTTTGGGCATGGGACCCATCTCCAGCCATAGGCCATTTTTGTGCTTGATAGGGCACCAAGTGGGAAAGGGTGGTGTCGAGGCTGAAGGCAGCAGGAAAGCCCGCAGCCCCCAGGTCTGTGCGGCTACGCAAGCGGTTCCCAAAGAGCTTTAGAACAAGGCATAATTTTCCCTGCTGGCTCTTTGGGCGGGGGACCCATCTCCAGCCGTACGGCCATTTTTGTGCCTGGCGCGGCGCCAAGAGGGAAAGGGTGGTGTCGAAGCTAAAGGCAGCAGGAAAGCCCGCAGCCCCCAGGTCTGTGGGGCTACGCAAGCGGTTCCCAAAGAGCTTTAGAACAAGGCATAGTTTTCCCTGCTGGCTCTTTGGGCGGGGGACCCATCTCCAGCCGTATGGCCATTTTTGTGCATGGCGCAGCGCCAAGTGGGAAAGGGTGGCTTTGAGGCTGAAGGCAGCAGGAGAGCCCGCAGCCCCCAGGTCTGTGGGGCTACGCAAGCGGTTCCCAAAGAGCTTTAGAACAAGGCATAGTTTTCCCTGCTGGCTCTTTGGGCATGGGACCCATCTCCACCCATAGGCCATTTTTGTGCCTGATAGGGCGCCAAGTGAGAAAGGGTGGCTTTGAGGCTAAAGACAGCAGGAAAGCCTGCAGACCCCAGGTCTGTGGGGCTACGCAAGCGGTTCCCAAAGAGCTTTAGAACAAGGCATAGTTTTCCCTGCTGGCTCTTTGGGTGGGGGACCCATCTCCAGCCGTATGGCCATTTTTGTGCCTGACGCGGTGCGTAGTGGCATAGGGTGGTTTTGAGGCTGAAGGCAGCAGGAAAGCCCGCAGCCCCCAGGTCTGTGGGGCTACGCAAGCGGTTCCCAAAGAGCTTTAGAACAAGGCATAGTTTTCCCTGCTGGCTCTTTGGGCAGGGGACCCATCTCCAGCCGTATGGCCATTTTTGTGCCTGGCGCGGTGCGTAGTGGGAAAGGGTGGTTTTGACGCTGAAGGCAGCAGGAAAGCCCGCAGCCCCCAGGTCTGTGGGGCTACGCAAGCGGTTCACCAAAGAGCTTTAGAACAAGGCATAGTTTTCCCTGCTGGCTCTTTGGGCAGGGGACCCATCTCCAGCCGTATGGCCATTTTTGTCCCTGGCCCGGCGCCAAGTGGGAAAGGGTGGTGTTGAGGCTGAAGGCAGCAGCAAAGCCTGCAGCCCCCAGGTCTGTGGGGCCAAGCAAGCGGTTCCCAAAGAGCTTTAGAACAAGGCATAGTTTTCCCTGCTGGCTCTTTGGGCGGGGGACCCATCTCCAGCCGTATGGCCATTTTTGTGCCTGGCGCGGCACCAAGTGGGAAAGGGTGGCTTTGAGGCTGAAGGCAGCAGCAAAGCCCGCAGCCCCCAGGTCTGTGGGGCTACGCAAGCGGTTCCCAAAGAGCTTTAGAACAAGGCATAGTTTTCCCTGCTGGCTCTTTGGGCATGGGACCCATCTCCAGCCATATGGCCATTTTTGTGCCTGGCCCGGCGCCAAGAGGGAAAGGGTGGTGTCGAGGTAAAGGCAGCAGGAAAGCCCGCAGCCCCCACGTCTGTGGGGCTACGCAAGCGGTTCCCAAAGAGCTTTAGAACAAGGCATAGTTTTCCCTGCTGGCTCTTTGGGCGGGGGACCCATCTCCAGCCGTATGGCCATTTTTGTGCATGGCGCAGCGCCAAGTGGGAAATGGTGGTATCGAGGCTGAAGGCAGCAGGAAAGCCCGCAGCCCCCACGTCTGTGGGGCTACGCAAGCGGTTCCCAAAGAGCTTTAGAACAAGGCATAGTTTTCCCTGCTGGCTCTTTGGGCGGGGGACCCATCTCCACCCATAGGCCATTTTTGTGCCTGATAGGGCGCCAAGTGGGAAAGGGTGGCTTTGAGGCTAAAGACAGCAGGAAAGCCTGCAGCCCCCCGGTCTGTGGGGCTACGCAAGCGGTTCCCAAAGAGCTTTAGAACAAGGCATAGTTTTCCCTGCTGGCTCTTTGAGTGGGGGACCCATCTCCAGCCGTATGGCTATTTTTGTGCCTGACGCGGTGCGTAGTGGCATAGGGTGGTTTTGAGGCTGAAGGCAGCAGGAAAGCCCGCAGCCCCCACGTCTGTGGGGCCAAGCAAGCGGTTCCCAAAGAGCTTTAGAACAAGGCATAGTTTTCCCTGCTGGCTCTTTGGGCGGGGGACCCATCTCCAGCCGTATGGCCATTTTTGTGCCTGGCGCGGTGCGTAGTGGGAAAGGGTGGTTTTGACGCTGAAGGCAGCAGGAAAGCCCGCAGCCCCCAGGTCTGTGGGGCTACGCAAGCGGTTCCCAAAGAGCTTTAGAACAAGGCATAGTTTTCCCTGCTGGCTCTTTGGGCGGGGGACCCATCTCCAGCCGTATGGCCATTTTTGTGCCTGGCGCGGCGCCAAGTGGGTAAGGGTGGTGTCGAGGCTGAAGGCAGCAGCAAAGCCTGCAGCCCCCAGGTCTGTGGGGCCAAGCAAGCGGTTCCCAAAGAGCTTTAGAAGAAGGCATAGTTTTCCCTGCTGGCTCTTTGGGCATGGGACCCATCTCCAGCCGTATGGCCATTTTTGTCCCTGGCCCGGCGCCAAATGGAAAGGGTGGCTTTGAGGCTGAAGGCAGCAGGAAAGCCCGCAGCCCCCAGGTCTGTGGGGCTACGCAAGCGGTTCCCAAAGAGCTTTAGAACAAGGCATAGTTTTCCCTGCTGGCTCTTTGGGCGGGGGACCCATCTCCAGCCATATGGCCATTTTTGTGCCTGGCGAAGCCCCAAGTGCGAAAGGGTGGCTTTGAGGCTGAAGGCAGCAGGAAAGCCCGCAGCCCCCAGGTCTGTGGGGCTACGCAAGCGGTTCCCAAAGAGCTTTAGAACAAGGCATAGTTTTCCCTGCTGGCTCTTTTGGCAGGGGACCCATCTCCAGCCGTATGGCCATTTTTGAACCTGGAGCAGTGCCAAGTGGGAAAGGGTGGTGTCGTGGCTGAAGGCAGCAGGAAAGCCCGCAGCCCCCAGGTCTGTGGGGCTACGCAAGCGGTTCCCAAAGAGCTTTAGAACAAGGCATAGTTTTCCCTGCTGGCTCTTTGGGCGGGGGACCCATCTCCAGCCATAGGCCATTTTTGTGCCTGGCCCGGCGCCCAGTGGGAAAGGGTGGCTTTGAGGCTTGAAGGCAGCAGGAAAGCCCGCAGCCCCCACGTCTGTGGGGCTACGCAAGCGGTTCCCAAAGAGCTTTAGAACAAGGCATAATTTTCCGTGCTGGCTCTCTGGTCGGGGGACCCATCTCCAGCCATATGGCCATTTTTGTGCCTGGCGCAGCGCCAAGTGGGAAAGGGTGGTTTTGAGGCTGAAGGCAGCAGGAAAGCCCGCAGCCCCCACGTGTGTGGGGCTACGCAAGCGGTTCCCAAAGAGCTTTAGAACAAGGCATAGTTTTCCCTGCTGGCTCTTTGGGCATGGTACCCATCTCCAGCCATAGGCCATTTTTGTGCTTGATAGGGCGCCAAGTGGGAAAGGGTGGTGTCGAGGCTGAAGGCAGCAGGAAAGCCCGCAGCCCCCAGGTCTGTGCGGCTACGCAAGCGGTTCCCAAAGAGCTTTAGAACAAGGCATAATTTTCCCTGCTGGCTTTTTGGGCGGGGGACACATCTCCAGCCGTACGGCCATTTTTGTGGCTGGCGCAGCGCCAAGAGGGAAAGGGTGGTGTCGAGGCTAAAGGCAGCAGGAAAGCCCGCAGCCCCCAGGTCTGTGGAGCTACGCAAGCAGTTCCCAAAGAGCTTTAGAACAAGGCATAGTTTTCCCTGCTGGCTCTTTGGGCGGGGGACCCATCTCCAGCCGTATGGCCATTTTTGTGCATGGCGCAGCGCCAAGTGGGAAAGGGTGGCTTTGAGGCTGAAGGCAGCAGGAAAGCCCGCAGCCCCCAGGTCTGTGGGGCTACGCAAGCGGTTCCCAAAGAGCTTTAGAACAAGGCATAATTTTCCCTGCTGGCTCTTTGGGCGGGGGACCCATCTCCAGCCGTATGGCCATTTTTGTGCCTGGCGCAGTGCCAAGTGGGAAAGGGTGGTGTCGAGGCTGAAGGCAGCAGGAAAGCCCGCAGCCCCCACGTGTGTGGGGCTACGCAAGCGGTTCCCAAAGAGCTTTAGAACAAGGCATAGTTTTCCCTGCTGGCTCTTTGGGCATGGGACCCATCTCCACCCATAGGCCATTTTTGTGCCTGATAGGGCGCCAAGTGAGAAAGGGTGGCTTTGAGGCTAAAGACAGCAGGAAAGCCTGCAGCCCCCAGGTCTGTGGGGCTACGCAAGCGGTTCCCAAAGAGCTTTAGAACAAGGCATAGTTTTCCCTGCTGGCTCTTTGGGTGGGGGACCCATCTCCAGCCGTATGGCTATTTTTGTGCCTGACGCGGTGCGTAGTGGCATAGGGTGGTTTTGAGGCTGAAGGCAGCAGGAAAGCCCGCAGCCCCCACGTCTGTGGGGCCAAGCAAGCGGTTCCCAAAGAGCTTTAGAACAAGGCATAGTTTTCCCTGCTGGCTCTTTGGGCGGGGGACCCATCTCCAGCCGTATGGCCATTTTTGTGCCTGGCGCGGTGCGTAGTGGGAAAGGGTGGTTTTGACGCTGAAGGCAGCAGGAAAGCCCGCAGCCCCCAGGTCTGTGGGGCTACGCAAGCGGTTCACCAAAGAGCTTTAGAACAAGGCATAATTTTCCCTGCTGGCTCTTTGGGCAGGGGACCCATCTCCAGCCGTATGGCCATTTTTGTCCCTGGCCCGGCGCCAAGTGGGAAAGGGTGGTGTTGAGGCTGAAGGCAGCAGCAAAGACTGCAGCCCCCAGGTCTGTGGGGCCAAGCAAGCGGTTCCCAAAGAGCTTTAGAACAAGGCATAGTTTTCCCTGCTGGCTCTTTGGGCGGGGGACCCATCTCCAGCCGTATGGCCATTTTTGTGCCTGGCGCGGCGCCAAGTGGGTAAGGGTGGTGTCGAGGCTGAAGGCAGCAGGAAAGCCTGCAGCCCCCAGGTCTGTGGGGCCAAGCAAGCGGTTCCCAAAGAGCTTTAGAACAAGGCATAGTTTTCCCTGCTGGCTCTTTGGGCATGGGACCCATCTCCAGCCGTATGGCCATTTTTGTCCCTGGCCCGGCGCCAAGTGGGAAAGGGTGGTTTTGAGGGTGAAGGCAGCAGGAAAGCCCGCAGCCCCCAGGTCTGTGGGGCTACGCAAGCGGTTCCCAAAGAGCTTTAGAACAAGGCATAGTTTTCCCTGCTGGCTCTTTGGGCATGGGACCCATCTCCAGCCATAGGCCATTTTTGTGCCTGATAGGGCGCCAAGTGGGAAAGGGTGGCTTTGAGGCTGAAGACAGCAGGAAAGCCTGCAGCTCCCAGGTCTGTGGGGCTATGCAAGCGGTTCCCAAAGAGCTTTAGAACAAGGCATAGTTTTCCCTGCTGGCTCTTTGGGCGGGGGACCCATCTCCAGCCGTATGGCCATTTTTGTGCCTGGCGCGGCGCCAAGTGGGAAAGGGTGGTGTCGAGGCTGAAGGCAGCAGGAAAGCCCGCAGCCCCCAGGTCTGTGGGGCTACGCAAGCGGTTCCCAAAGAGCTTTAGAACAAGGCATAGTTTTCCCTGCTGGCTCTTTGGGTGGGGGACCCATCTCCAGACGTATGGCTATTTTTGTGCCTGGCGCTGTGCGTAGTGGCATAGGGTGGTTTTGAGGCTGAAGGCAGCAGGAAAGCCCGCAGCCCCCACGTCTGTGGGGCCAAGCAAGCGGTTCCCAAAGAGCTTTAGAACAAGGCATAGTTTTCCCTGCTGGCTCTTTGGGCGGGGGACCCATCTCCAGCCATATGGCCATTTTTGAGCCTGGAGCAGTGCCAAGTGGGAAAGGGTGGTGTCGAGGCTGAAGGCAGCAGGAAAGCCCGCAGCCCCCACGTCTGTGGGGCCAAGCAAGCGGTTCCCAAAGAGCTTTAGAACAAGGCATAGTTTTCCCTGCTGGCTCTTTGGGTGGGGGACCCATCTCCAGCCATAGGCCATTTTTGTGCCTGGCGCGGCGCCAAGTGGGAAAGGGTGGCTTTGAGGCTGAAGGCAGCAGCAAAGCCCGCAGCCCCCAGGTCTGTGGGGCTACGCAAGCGGTTCCCAAAGAGCTTTAGAACAAGGCATAGTTTTCCCTGCTGGCTCTTTGGGCGGGGGACCCATCTCCAGCCGTATGGCCATTTTTGAGCCTGGCGCAGCGCCAAGTGGGAAAGGGTGGTGTCGAGCCTGAAGGCAGCAGGAAAGCCCGCAGCCCCCAGGTCTGTGGGGCTACGCAAGCGGTTCCCAAAGAGCTTTAGAACAAGGCATAGTTTTCCCTGCTGGCTCTTTGGGCGGGGGACCCATCTCCAGCCGTATGGCCATTTCTGTGCCTGGCGAAGCCCCAAGAGGGAAAGGGTGGCTTTGAATCTGAAGGCAGCAGGAAAGCCCGCAGCCCCCAGGTCTGTGGGGCTACGCAAGCGGTTCCCAAAGAGCTTTAGAACAAGGCATAGTTTTCCCTGCTGGCTCTCTGGGCGGGGGACCCATCTGCAGCCGTATGGCCATTTTTGAGCCTGGAGCAGTGCCAAGTGGGAAAGGGTGGTTTTGAGGGTGAAGGCAGCAGGAAAGCCCGCAGCCCCCAGGTCTGTGGGGCTACGCAAGCGGTTCCCAAAGAGCTTTAGAACAAGGCATAGTTTTCCCTGCTGGCTCTTTGGGCGGGGGACCCATCTCCAGCCGTATGGCCATTTTTGTGCCTGGCGCGGCGCCAAGTGGGAAAGGGTGGTGTCGAGGCTGAAGGCAGCAGGAAAGCCCGCAGCCCCCACGTCTGTGGGGCCAAGCAAGCGGTTCCCAAAGAGCTTTAGAACAAGGCATAGTTTTCCCTGCTGGCTCTTTGGGCCTGGGACCCATCTCCAGCCATAGGCCATTTTTGTGCTTGATAGGGTGCCAAGTGGGAAAGGGTGGCTTTGAGGCTGAAGGCAGCAGGAAAGCCTGCAGCCCCCAGGTCTGTGGGGATATGCAAGCAGTTCCCAAAGAGCTTTAGAACAAGGCATAGTTTTCCCTGCTGGCTCTTTGTTCGGGGGACCCATCTCCAGCCATAGGCCATTTTTGTGCCTGGCCCGGCGCCCAGTGGGAAAGGGTGGCTTTGAGGCTTGAAGGCAGCAGGAAAGCCCGCAGCCCCCAGGTCTGTGGGGCTACGCAAGCGGTTCCCAAAGAGCTTTAGAACAAGGCATAGTTTTCCCTGCTGGCTCTTTGGGCATGGGACCCATCTCCAGCCGTATGGCCATTTTTGAGCCTGGCGCGGCGCCAAGTGGGAAAGGGTTGTGTCGAGGCTAAAGGCAGCAGGAAAGCCCGCAGCCCCCAGGTCTGTGGGGCTACGCAAGCGGTTCCCAAAGAGCTTTAGAACAAGGCATAATTTTCCCTGCTGGCTCTTTGGGCGGGGGACCCATCTCCAGCCGTATGGCCATTTTTGTGCCTGGCGCAGCGCCAAGTGGGAAAGGGTGGTTTTGAGGCTGAAGGCAGCAGCAAAGCCCGCAGCCCCCAGGTCTGTGGGGCTACGCAAGCGGTTCCCAAAGAGCTTTAGAACAAGGCATAGTTTTCCCTGCTGGCTCTTTGGGCGGGGGACCCATCTCCAGCCGTATGGCCATTTTTGTGCCTGGCCGGGGGCCAAGTGGGAAAGGGTGGTTTTGAGGCTGAAGGCAGCAGGAAAGCCCGCAGCCCCCAGGTGTGTGGGGCTACGCAAGCGGTTCCCAAAGAGCTTTAGAACAAGGCATAGTTTTCCCTGCTGGCTCTTTGGGCATGGGACCCATCTCCAGCCATAGGCCATTTTTGTGCTTGATAGGGCGCCAAGTGGGAAAGGGTTGCTTTGAGGCTGAAGACAGCAGGAAAGCCCGCAGCCCCCAGGTCTGTGGGGCTACGCAAGCGGTTCCCAAAGAGCTTTAGAACAAGGCATAGTTTTCGCTGCTGGCTCTCTGGGCGGGGGACCCATCTCCAGCCGTATGGCCATTTTTGTGCCTGGCGCGGCGCCAGGTGGGAAAGGGTGGCTTTGAGGCTGAAGGCAGGAGCAAAGCCTGCAGCCCCCAGGTCTGTGGTGCTACGCAAGCGGTTCCCAAAGAGCTTTAGAACAAGGCATAGTTTTCCCAGCTGGCTCTTAGGGCATGGGACCCATCTCCAGCCATAGGCCATTTTTGTGCCTGGCGCGAAGCCAAGTGGGAAAGGGTGCTGTCGAGGCTGAAGGCAGCAGGAAAGCCCGCAGCCCCAAGGTCTGTGGGGCTACGCAAGCGGTTCCCAAAGAGCTTTAGAACAAGGCATAGTTTTCCCTGCTGGC
Source organism: Rissa tridactyla (assembly GCF_028500815.1). Classification (NCBI taxonomy): domain Eukaryota; kingdom Metazoa; phylum Chordata; class Aves; order Charadriiformes; family Laridae; genus Rissa; species Rissa tridactyla. The sequence continues at coordinate 420,506 of NW_026529351.1, forward strand.
TCTTTGGGCGGGGGACCCATCTCCAGTCGTATGGCTATTTTTATGCCTGGCGTGTTGCGTAGTGGGAAAGGGTGGTTTTGAGGCTGAAGGCAGCAGGAAAGCCTGCAGCCCCCAGGTCTGTGGGGCTACGCAAGCGGTTCCCAAAGAGCTTTAGAACAAGGCATAGTTTTCCCTGCTGGGTCTTTTGGCGGGGGACCCATCTCCAGCCGTATGGCCATTTTTGTGCCTGATGCGGCGCAAAGTGGGAAAGGGTGGCTTTGAGGCTGAAGGCAGCAGGAAAGCCCGCAGCCCCCAGGTCTGTGCGGCTACGCAAGCGGTTCCCAAAGAGCTTTAGAACAAGGCATAGTTTTCCCTGCTGGCTCTTTGGGCGGGGGACCCATCTCCAGCCGTACGGCCATTTTTGTGCCTGGCGCAGAGCCAAGAGGGAAAGGGTGGTGTCGAGGCTAAAGGCAGCAGCAAAGCCCGCAGCCCCCAGGTCTGTGCGGCTACGCAAGCGGTTCCCAAAGAGCTTTAGAACAAGGCATAATTTTCCCTGCTGGCTCTTTGGGTGGGGGACCCATCTCCAGCCGTATGGCCATTTTTGTGCCTGGCCGGGGGCCAAGTGGGAAAGGGTGGTTTTGAGGCTGAAGGCAGCAGGAAAGCCCGCAGCCCCCACGTGTGTGGGGCTACGCAAGCGGTTCCCAAAGAGCTTTAGAACAAGGCATAGTTTTCCCTGCTGGCTCTTTGGGCATGGGACCCATCTCCAGCCATAGGCCATTTTTGTGCTTGATAGGGCGCCAAGTGGGAAAGGGTGGTGTCGAGGCTGAAGGCAGCAGGAAAGCCCGCAGCCCCCACGTCTGTGCGGCTACGCAAGCGGTTCCCAAAGAGCTTTAGAACAAGGCATAATTTTCCCTGCTGGCTCTTCGGACGGGGGACCCATCTCCAGCCATAGGCCATTTTTGTGCCTGATAGGGCGCCAAGTGAGAAAGGGTGGCTTTGAGGCTAAAGACAGCAGGAAAGCCTGCAGCCCCCAGGTCTGTGGGGCTACGCAAGCGGTTCCCAAAGAGCTTTAGAACAAGGCATAGTTTTCCCTGCTGGCTCTTTGGGTGGGGGACCCATCTCCAGCCGTATGGCTATTTTTGTGCCTGACGCGGTGAGTAGTGGCATAGGGTGGTTTTGAGGCTGAAGGCAGCAGGAAAGCCCGCAGCCCCCACGTCTGTGGGGCCAAGCAAGCGGTTCCCAAAGAGCTTTAGAACAAGGCATAGTTTTCCCTGCTGGCTCTTTGGGCGGGGGACCCATCTCCAGCCGTATGGCCATTTTTGTGCCTGGCGCGGTGCGTAGTGGGAAAGGGTGGTTTTGACACTGAAGGCAGCAGGAAAGCCCGCAGCCCCCACGTCTGTGGGGCTACGCAAGCGGTTCACCAAAGAGCTTTAGAACAAGGCATAGTTTTCCCTGCTGGCTCTTTGGGCAGGGGACCCATCTCCAGCCGTATGGCCATTTTTGTCCCTGGCCCGGCGCCAAGTGGGAAAGGGTGGTGTTGAGGCTGAAGGCAGCAGCAAAGACTGCAGCCCCCAGGTCTGTGGGGCCAAGCAAGCGGTTCCCAAAGAGCTTTAGAACAAGGCATAGTTTTCCCTGCTGGCTCTTTGGGCGGGGGACCCATCTCCAGCCGTATGGCCATTTTTGTGCCTGGCGCGGCGCCAAGTGGGAAAGGGTGGTGTCGAGGCTGAAGGCAGCAGCAAAGCCCGCAGCCCCCAGGTCTGTGGGGCTATGCAAGCGGTTCCCAAAGAGCTTTAGAACAAGGCATAGTTTTCCCTGCTGGCTCTTTGGGCATGGGACCCATCTCCAGCCATATGGCCATTTTTGTGCCTGGCCCGGCGCCAAGAGGGAAAGGGTGGTGTCGAGGCTAAAGGCAGCAGGAAAGCCCGCAGCCCCCAGGTCTGTGGGGCTACGCAAGCGGTTCCCAAAGAGCTTTAGAACAAGGCATAGTTTTCCCTGCTGGCTCTTTGGGCGGGGGACCCATCTCCAGCCTTATGGCCATTTTTGTGCATGGCGCAGCGCCAAGTGGGAAATGGTGGTATCGAGGCTGAAGGCAGCAGGAAAGCCCGCAGCCCCCACGTCTCTGGGGCCAAGCAAGCGGTTCCCAAAGAGCTTTAGAACAAGGCATAGTTTTCCCTGCTGGCTCTTTGCGCATGGGACCCATCTCCACCCATAGGCCATTTTTGTGCCTGATAGGGCGCCAAGTGGGAAAGGGTGGCTTTGAGGCTGAAGACAGCAGGAAAGCCTGCAGCCCCCAGGTCTGTGGGGCTACGCAAGCGGTTCCCAAAGAGCTTTAGAACAAGGCATAGTTTTCCCTGCTGGCTCTTTGGGTGGGGGACCCATCTCCAGCCGTATGGCTATTTTTGTGCCTCACGCGGTGCGTAGTGGCATAGGGTGGTTTTGAGGCTGAAGGCAGCAGGAAAGCCCGCAGCCCCCACGTCTGTGGGGCCAAGCAAGCGGTTCCCAAAGAGCTTTAGAACAAGGCATAGTTTTCCCTGCTGGCTCTTTGGGCGGGGGACCCATCTCCAGCCGTATGGCCATTTTTGTGCCTGGCGCGGTGCGTAGTGGGAAAGGGTGGTTTTGACGCTGAAGGCAGCAGGAAAGCCCGCAGCCCCCACGTCTGTGGGGCTACGCAAGCGGTTCACCAAAGAGCTTTAGAACAAGGCATAGTTTTCCCTGCTGGCTCTTTGGGCAGGGGACCCATCTCCAGCCGTATGGCCATTTTTGTCCCTGGCCCGGCGCCAAGTGGGAAAGGGTGGTGTTGAGGCTGAAGGCAGCAGCAAAGACTGCAGCCCCCAGGTCTGTGGGGCCAAGCAAGCGGTTCCCAAAGAGCTTTAGAACAAGGCATAGTTTTCCCTGCTGGCTCTTTGGGCGGGGGACCCATCTCCAGCCGTATGGCCATTTTTGTGCCTGGCGCGGCGCCAAGTGGGAAAGGGTGGCTTTGAGGCTGAAGGCAGCAGCAAAGCCCGCAGCCCCCAGGTCTGTGGGGCTATGCAAGCGGTTCCCAAAGAGCTTTAGAACAAGGCATAGTTTTCCCTGCTGGCTCTTTGGGCATGGGACCCATCTCCAGCCATAGGCCATTTTTGTGCTTGATAGGGCGCCAAGTGGGAAAGGGTGGTGTTGAGGCTGAAGGCAGCAGGAAAGCCCGCAGCCCCCAGGTCTGTGGGGCTACGCAAGCGGTTCCCAAAGAGCTTTAGAACAAGGCATAGTTTTCCCTGCTGGCTCTTTGGGTGGGGGACCCATCTCCAGCCGTATGGCTATTTTTGTGCCTGACGCGGTGAGTAGTGGCATAGGGTGGTTTTGAGGCTGAAGGCAGCAGGAAAGCCCGCAGCCCCCAGGTCTGTGGGGCCAAGCAAGCGGTTCCCAAAGAGCTTTAGAACAAGGCATAGTTTTCCCTGCTGGCTCTTTGGGCGGGGGACCCATCTCCAGCCGTATGGCCATTTTTGTGCCTGGCGCGGTGCGTAGTGGGAAAGGGTGGTTTTGACACTGAAGGCAGCAGGAAAGCCCGCAGCCCCCACGTCTGTGGGGCTACGCAAGCGGTTCACCAAAGAGCTTTAGAACAAGGCATAGTTTTCCCTGCTGGCTCTTTGGGCAGGGGACCCATCTCCAGCCGTATGGCCATTTTTGTCCCTGGCCCGGCGCCAAGTGGGAAAGGGTGGTGTTGAGGCTGAAGGCAGCAGCAAAGACTGCAGCCCCCAGGTCTGTGGGGCCAAGCAAGCGGTTCCCAAAGAGCTTTAGAACAAGGCATAGTTTTCCCTGCTGGCTCTTTGGGCGGGGGACCCATCTCCAGCCGTATGGCCATTTTTGTGCCTGGCGCGGCGCCAAGTGGGAAAGGGTGGCTTTGAGGCTGAAGGCAGCAGCAAAGCCCGCAGCCCCCAGGTCTGTGGGGCTATGCAAGCGGTTCCCAAAGAGCTTTAGAACAAGGCATAGTTTTCCCTGCTGGCTCTTTGGGCATGGGACCCATCTCCAGCCATATGGCCATTTTTGTGCCTGGCCCGGCGCCAAGAGGGAAAGGGTGGTGTCGAGGCTAAAGGCAGCAGGAAAGCCCGCAGCCCCCAGGTCTGTGGGGCTACGCAAGCGGTTCCCAAAGAGCTTTAGAACAAGGCATAGTTTTCCCTGCTGGCTCTTTGGGCGGGGGACCCATCTCCAGCCTTATGGCCATTTTTGTGCATGGCGCAGCGCCAAGTGGGAAATGGTGGTATCGAGGCTGAAGGCAGCAGGAAAGCCCGCAGCCCCCAGGTCTGTGGGGCTACGCAAGCGGTTCCCAAAGAGCTTTAGAACAAGGCATAGTTTTCCCTGCTGGCTCTTTGGGCATGGGACCCATCTCCACCCATAGGCCATTTTTGTGCCTGATAGGGCGCCAAGTGGGAAAGGGTGGCTTTGAGGCTGAAGACAGCAGGAAAGCCTGCAGCCCCCAGGTCTGTGGGGCTACGCAAGCGGTTCCCAAAGAGCTTTAGAACAAGGCATAGTTTTCCCTGCTGGCTCTTTGGGTGGGGGACCCATCTCCAGCCGTATGGCTATTTTTGTGCCTGACGCGGTGCGTAGTGGCATAGGGTGGTTTTGAGGCTGAAGGCAGCAGGAAAGCCCGCAGCCCCCACGTCTGTGGGGCCAAGCAAGCGGTTCCCAAAGAGCTTTAGAACAAGGCATAGTTTTCCCTGCTGGCTCTTTGGGCGGGGGACCCATCTCCAGCCGTATGGCCATTTTTGTGCCTGGCGCGGTGCGTAGTGGGAAAGGGTGGTTTGACGCTGAAGGCAGCAGGAAAGCCCGCAGCCCCCACGTCTGTGGGGCTACGCAAGCGGTTCACCAAAGAGCTTTAGAACAAGGCATAGTTTTCCCTGCTGGCTCTTTGGGCAGGGGACCCATCTCCAGCCGTATGGCCATTTTTGTCCCTGGCCCGGCGCCAAGTGGGAAAGGGTGGTGTTGAGGCTGAAGGCAGCAGCAAAGACTGCAGCCCCCAGGTCTGTGGGGCCAAGCAAGCGGTTCCCAAAGAGCTTTAGAACAAGGCATAATTTTCCCTGCTGGCTCTTTGGGCGGGGGACCCATCTCCAGCCGTATGGCCATTTTTGTGCCTGGCGCGGCGCCAAGTGGGAAAGGGTGGCTTTGAGGCTGAAGGCAGCAGCAAAGCCCGCAGCCCCCAGGTCTGTGGGGCTACGCAAGCGGTTCCCAAAGAGCTTTAGAACAAGGCATAGTTTTCCCTGCTGGCTCTTTGGGCATGGGACCCATCTCCAGCCATATGGCCATTTTTGTGCCTGGCCCGGCGCCAAGAGGGAAAGGGTGGTGTCGAGGCTAAAGGCAGCAGGAAAGCCCGCACCCCCCAGGTCTGTGGGGCTACGCAAGCGGTTCCCAAAGAGCTTTAGAACAAGGCATAGTTTTCCCTGCTGGCTCTTTGGGCGGGGGACCCATCTCCAGCCTTATGGCCATTTTTGTGCATGGCGCAGCGCCAAGTGGGAAATGGTGGTATCGAGGCTGAAGGCAGCAGGAAAGCCCGCAGCCCCCACGTCTGTGGGGCTACGCAAGCGGTTCCCAAAGAGCTTTAGAACAAGGCATAGTTTTCCCTGCTGGCTCTTTGGGCATGGGACCCATCTCCACCCATAGGCCATTTTTGTGCCTGATAGGGCGCCAAGTGGGAAAGGGTGGCTTTGAGGCTGAAGGCAGGAGCAAAGTCTGCAGCCCCCAGGTCTGTGGGGCTACGCAAGCGGTTCCCAAAGAGCTTTAGAACAAGGCATAGTTTTCCCTGCTGGCTCTTTGGGTGGGGGACCCATCTCCAGCCGTATGGCTATTTTTGTGCCTGACGCGGTGCGTAGAGGCATAGGGTGGTTTTGAGGCTGAAGGCAGCAGGAAAGCCCGCAGCCCCCACCTCTGTGGGGCCAAGCAAGCGGTTCCCAAAGAGCTTTAGAACAAGGCATAGTTTTCCCTGCTGGCTCTTTGGGCGGGGGACCCATCTCCAGCCGTATGGCCATTTTTGTGCCTGGCGCGGTGCGTAGTGGGAAAGGGTGGTTTTGACGCTGAAGGCAGCAGGAAAGCCCGCAGCCCCCAGGTCTGTGGGGCTACGCAAGCGGTTCCCAAAGAGCTTTAGAACAAGGCATAGTTTTCCCTGCTGGCTCTTTTGGCAGGGGACCCATCTCCAGCCGTATGGCCATTTTTGTGCCTGGCCCGGCGCCAAGTGGGAAAGGGTGGCTTTGAGACTGAAGGCAGCAGGAAAGCCCGCAGCCCCCAGGTCTGTGGGGCTACGCAAGCGGTTCCCAAAGAGCTTTAGAACAAGGCATAATTTTCCCTGCTGGCTCTTTGGGCGGGGGACCCATCTCCAGCCATATAGCCATTTTTGTGCCTGGCGCAGCGCCAAGTGGGAAAGGGTGGTTTTGAGGCTGAAGGCAGCAGCAAAGCCTGCAGCCCCCAGGTCTGTGGGGCTACGCAAGCGGTTCCCAAAGAGCTTTAGAACAAGGCATAATTTTCCCTGCTGGCTCTTTGGGCGGGGGACCCATCTCCAGCCGTATGGCCATTTTTGTGCCTGGCCGGGGGCCAAGTGGGAAAGGGTGGTTTTGAGGCTGAAGGCAGCAGGAAAGCCCGCAGCCCCCAGGTGTGTGGGGCTACGCAAGCGGTTCCCAAAGAGCTTTAGAACAAGGCATAGTTTTCCCTGCTGGCTCTTTGGGCATGGGACCCATCTCCAGCCATAGGCCATTTTTGTGCTTGATAGGGCGCCAAGTGGGAAAGGGTGGTGTCGAGGCTGAAGGCAGCAGGAAAGCCCGCAGCCCCCAGGTCTGTGCGGCTACGCAAGCGGTTCCCAAAGAGCTTTAGAACAAGGCATAATTTTCCCTGCTGGCTTTTTGGGCGGGGGACCCATCTCCAGCCGTACGGCCATTTTTGTGCCTGGCGCGGCGCCAAGAGGGAAAGGGTGGTGTCGAGGCTAAAGGCAGCAGGAAAGCCCGCAGCCCCCAGGTCTGTGGAGCTACGCAAGCAGTTCCCAAAGAGCTTTAGAACAAGGCATAGTTTTCCCTGCTGGCTCTTTGGGCGGGGGACCCATCTCCAGCCGTATGGCCATTTTTGTGCATGGCGCAGCGCCAAGTGCGAAAGGGTGGCTTTGAGGCTGAAGGCAGCAGGAAAGCCCGCAGCCCCCAGGTCTGTGGGGCTACGCAAGCGGTTCCCAAAGAGCTTTAGAACAAGGCATAGTTTTCCCTGCTGGCTCTTTGGGCATGGGACCCATCTCCACCCATAGGCCATTTTTGTGCCTGATAGGGCGCCAAGTGAGAAAGGGTGCCTTTGAGGCTAAAGACAGCAGGAAAGCCTGCAGCCCCCAGGTCTGTGGGGCTACGCAAGCGGTTCCCAAAGAGCTTTAGAACAAGGCATAGTTTTCCCTGCTGGCTCTTTGGGTGGGGGACCCATCTCCAGCCGTATGGCTATTTTTGTGCCTGACGCGGTGAGTAGTGGCATAGGGTGGTTTTGAGGCTGAAGGCAGCAGGAAAGCCCGCAGCCCCCACGTCTGTGGGGCCAAGCAAGCGGTTCCCAAAGAGCTTTAGAACAAGGCATCGTTTTCCCTGCTGGCTCTTTGGGCGGGGGACCCATCTCCAGCCGTATGGCCATTTTTGTGCCTGGCGCGGTGCGTAGTGGGAAAGGGTGGTTTTGACGCTGAAGGCAGCAGGAAAGCCCGCAGCCCCCAGGTCTGTGGGGCTACGCAAGCGGTTCACCAAAGAGCTTTAGAACAAGGCATAGTTTTCCCTGCTGGCTCTTTGGGCAGGGGACCCATCTCCAGCCGTATGGCCATTTTTGTCCCTGGCCCGGCGCCAAGTGGGAAAGGGTGGTGTTGAGGCTGAAGGCAGCAGCAAAGACTGCAGCCCCCAGGTCTGTGGGGCTACGCAAGCGGTTCCCAAAGAGCTTTAGAACAAGGCATAGTTTTCCCTGCTGGCTCTTTGGGCGGGGGACCCATCTCCAGCCGTATGGCCATTTTTGAGCCTGGAGCAGTGCCAAGTGGGAAAGGGTGGTTTTGAGGGTGAAGGCAGCAGGAAAGCCCGCAGCCCCCACGTCTGTGGGGCTACGCAAGCGGTTCCCAAAGAGCTTTAGAACAAGGCATAGTTTTCCCTGCTGGCTCTTTGGGCGGGGGACCCATCTCCAGCCGTATGGCCATTTTTGTGCCTGGCGCGGCGCCAAGTTTGAAAGGGTGGTGTCGAGGCTGAAGGCAGCAGGAAAGCCCGCAGCCCCCAGGTCTGTGGGGCCAAGCAAGCGGTTCCCAAAGAGCTTTAGAACAAGGCATAGTTTTCCCTGCTGGCTCTTTGGGCATGGGACCCATCTCCAGCCATAGGCCATTTTTGTGCTTGATAGGGCGCCAAGTGGGAAAGGGTGGTGTCAAGGCTGAAGGCAGCAGGAAAGCCCGCAGCCCCCAGGTGTGTGGGGCTACGCAAGCGGTTCCCAAAGAGCTTTAGAACAAGGCATAGTTTTCCCTGCTGGCTCTTTGGGCATGGGACCCATCTCCAGCCATAGGCCATTTTTGTGCTTGATAGGGCGCCAAGTGGGAAAGGGTTGCTTTGAGGCTGAAGACAGCAGGAAAGCCCGCAGCCCCCAGGTCTGTGGGGCTACGCAAGCGGTTCCCAAAGAGCTTTAGAACAAGGCATAGTTTTCCCAGCTGGCTCTTTGGGCATGGGACCCATCTCCAGCCATAGGCCATTTTTGTGCTTGATAGGGCGCCAAGTGGGAAAGGGTGGTGTCGAGGCTGAAGGCAGCAGGAAAGCCCGCAGCCCCCAGGTCTGTGGGGCTACGCAAGCGGTTCCCAAAGAGCTTTAGAACAAGGCATAATTTTCCCTGCTGGCTCTTTGGGTGGGGGACCCATCTCCAGCCGTATGGCTATTTTTGTGCCTGACGCGGTGCGTAGTGGCATAGGGTGGTTTTGAGGCTGAAGGCAGCAGGAAAGCCCGCAGCCCCCACGTCTGTGGGGCCAAGCAAGCGGTTCCCAAAGAGCTTTAGAACAAGGCATAGTTTTCCCTGCTGGCTCTTTGGGCGGGGGACCCATCTCCAGCCGTATGGCCATTTTTGTGCCTGGCGCGGTGCGTAGTGGGAAAGGGTGGTTTTGACGCTGAAGGCAGCAGCAAAGACTGCAGCCCCCAGGTCTGTGGGGCTACGCAAGCGGTTCCCAAAGAGCTTTAGAACAAGGCATAGTTTTCCCTGCTGGCTCTTTGGGCGGGGGACCCATCTCCAGCCGTATGGCCATTTTTGTGCCTGGCGCGGCGCCAAGTGGGAAAGGGTGGCTTTGAGGCTGAAGGCAGCAGCAAAGCCCGCAGCCCCCAGGTCTGTGGGGCTACGCAAGCGGTTCCCAAAGAGCTTTAGAACAAGGCATAGTTTTCCCTGCTGGCTCTTTGGGCATGGGACCCATCTCCAGCCATATGGCCATTTTTGTGCCTGGCCCGGTGCCAAGTGGGAAAGGGTGGCTTTGAGGCTGAAGGCAGCAGGAAAGCCCGCAGCCCCCAGGTCTGTGGGGCTACGCAAGCGGTTCCCAAAGAGCTTTAGAACAAGGCATAGTTTTCCCTGCTGGCTCTCTGGGCGGGGGACCCATCTCCAGCCGTATGGCCATTTTTGTGCCTGGCGCGGCGCCAAGTGGGAAAGGGTGGTGTCGAGGCTGAAGGCAGCAGGAAAGCCCGCAGCCCCCAGGTCTGTGGGGCCAAGCAAGCGGTTCCCAAAGAGCTTTAGAACAAGGCATAGTTTTCCCTGCTGGCTCTTTGGGCATGGGACCCATCTCCAGCCATAGGCCATTTTTGTGCTTGATAGGGCGCCAAGTGGGAAAGGGTGGCTTTGAGGCTGAAGGCAGCAGCAAAGCCTGCATCCCCCAGGTCTGTGGGGCCAAGCAAGCGGTTCCCAAAGAGCTTTAGAACAAGGCATAGTTTTCCCTGCTGGCTCTTTGGGCGGGGGACCCATCTCCAGCCACAGGCCATTTTTGTGCCTGGCCCGGCGCCCAGTGGGAAAGGGTGGCTTTGAGGCTTGAATGCAGCAGGAAAGCCCGCAGCCCCCAGGTCTGTAGGGCTACGCAAGCGGTTCCCAAAGAGCTTTAAAACAAGGCATAATTTTCCCTGCTGGCTCTTTGGGCGGGGGACCCATCTCCAGCCGTATGGCCATTTTTGTGCCTGGCCGGGGGCCAAGTGGGAAAGGGTGGTTTTGAGGCTGAAGGCAGCAGGAAAGCCCGCAGCCCCCAGGTGTGTGGGGCTACGCAAGCGGTTCCCAAAGAGCTTTAGAACAAGGCATAGTTTTCCCTGCTGGCTCTTTGGGCATGGGACCCATCTCCAGCCATAGGCCATTTTTGTTCTTGATAGGGTGCCAAGTGGGAAAGGGTGGTGTCGAGGCTGAAGGCAGCAGGAAAGCCCGCAGCCCCCAGGTCTGGAGGGCTACGCAAGCGGTTCCCAAAGAGCTTTAGAACAAGGCATAGTTTTCCCTGCTGGCTCTCTGGGCGGGGGACCCATCTCCAGCCGTATGGCCATTTTTGAGCCTGGCGCGGCGCCAGGTGGGAAAGGGTGGCTTTGAGGCTGAAGGCAGCAGGAAAGCCCGCAGCCCCCAGGTTTGTGGTGCTACGCAAGCGGTTCCCAAAGAGCTTTAGAACAAGGCATAGTTTTCCCAGCTGGCTCTTAGGGCATGGGACCCATCTCCAGCCATAGGCCATTTTTGTGCCTGGCGCGAAGCCAAGTGGGAAAGGGTGCTGTCGAGGCTGAAGGCAGCAGGAAAGCCTGCAGCCCCCAGGTGTGTGGGGCTACGCAAGCGGTTCCCAAAGAGCTTTAGAACAAGGCATAATTTTCCCTGCTGGCTCTTTGGGCGGGGGACCCATCTCCAGCCGTATGGCCATTTTTGTGCCTAGCGAAGCCCCAAGAGGGAAAGGGTGGCTTTGAATCTGAAGGCAGCAGGAAAGCCCGCAGCCCCCAGGTCTGTGGGGCTACGCAAGTGGTTCCTAAAGAGCTTTAGAACAAGGCATAGTTTTCCCTGCTGGCTCTTTTGGCAGGGGACCCATCTCCAGCCGTATGGCCATTTTTGTGCCTGGCGCGGTGCGTAGTGGGAAAGGGTGGTGTTGAGGCTGAAGGCAGCAGCAAAGCCTGCAGCCCCCAGGTCTGTGGGGCCAAGCAAGCGGTTCCCAAAGAGCTTTAGAACAAGGCATAGTTTTCCCTGCTGGCTCTTTGGGCGGGGGACCCATCTCCAGCCGTATGGCCATTTTTGTGCCTGGCGCGGCGCCAAGTGGGAAAGGGTGGCTTTGAGGCTGAAGGCAGCAGCAAAGCCCGCAGCCCCCAGGTCTGTGGGGCTACGCAAGCGGTTCCCAAAGAGCTTTAGAACAAGGCATAGTTTTCCCTGCTGGCTCTCTGGGCGGGGGACCCATCTGCAGCCGTATGGCCATTTTTGAGCCTGGAGCAGTGCCAAGTGGGAAAGGGTGGTTTTGAGGGTGAAGGCAGCAGGAAAGCCCGCAGCCCCCAGGTCTGTGGGGCTACGCAAGCGGTTCCCAAAGAGCTTTAGAACAAGGCATAGTTTTCCCTGCTGGCTCTTTGGGCGGGGGACCCATCTCCAGCCGTATGGCCATTTTTGTGCCTGGCGCGGCGCCAAGTGGGAAAGGGTGGTGTCGAGGCTGAAGGCAGCAGGAAAGCCCGCAGCCCCCACGTCTGTGGGGCCAAGCAAGCGGTTCCCAAAGAGCTTTAGAACAAGGCATAGTTTTCCCTGCTGGCTCTTTGGGCGGGGGACCCATCTCCAGCCATAGGCCATTTTTGTGCTTGATAGGGCGCCAAGTGGGAAAGGGTGGCTTTGAGGCTGAAGGCAGCAGGAAAGCCTGCAGCCCCCAGGTCTGTGGGGCTACGCAAGCAGTTCCCAAAGAGCTTTAGAACAAGGCATAGTTTTCCCTGCTGGCTCTTTGTTCGGGGGACCCATCTCCAGCCATAGGCCATTTTTGTGCCTGGCCCGGCGCCCAGTGGGAAAGGGTGGCTTTGAGGCTTGAAGGCAGCAGGAAAGCCCGCAGCCCCCAGGTCTGTGGGGCTACGCAAGCGGTTCCCAAAGAGCTTTAGAACAAGGCATAGTTTTCCCTGCTGGCTCTTTGGGCGGGGGACCCATCTCCAGCCATAGGCCATTTTTGTGCTTGATAGGGCGCCAAGTGGGAAAGGGTTGCTTTGAGGCTGAAGACAGCAGGAAAGCCCGCAGCCCCCAGGTCTGTGGGGCTATGCAAGCGGTTCCCAAAGAGCTTTAGAACAAGGCATAGTTTTCCCTGCTGGCTCTCTGGGCGGGGGACCCATCTCCAGCCGTATGGCCATTTTTGAGCCTGGCGCGGCGCCAGGTGGGAAAGGGTGGCTTTGAGGCTGAAGGCAGGAGCAAAGCCCGCAACCCCCAGGTCTGTGGTGCTACGCAAGCGGTTCCCAAAGAGCTTTAGAACAAGGCATAGTTTTCCCAGCTGGCTCTTAGGGCATGGGACCCATCTCCAGACATAGGCCATTTTTGTGCCTGGCGCGGCGCCAAGTGGGAAAGGGTGCTGTCGAGGCTGAAGGCAGCAGGAAAGCCCGCAGCCCCAAGGTCTGTGGGGCTACGCAAGCGGTTCCCAAAGAGCTTTAGAACAAGGCCTAGTTTTCCCTGCTGGCTCTTTGGGCGGGGGACCCATCTCCAGTCGTATGGCTATTTCTATGCCTGGCGCGTTGCGTAGTGGGAAAGGGTGGTTTTGAGGCTGAAGGCAGCAGGAAAGCCTGCAGCCCCCAGGTCTGTGGGGCTACGCAAGCGGTTCCCAAAGAGCTTTAGAACAAGGCATAGTTTTCCCTGCTGGCTCTTTGGGCGGGGGACCCATCTCCAGCCGTATATCCATTTTTGTGCCTGATGCGGCGCAAAGTGGGAAAGGGTGGCTTTGAGGCTGAAGGCAGCAGGAAAGCCCGCAGCCCCCAGGTCTGTGCGGCTACGCAAGCGGTTCCCAAAGAGCTTTAGAACAAGGCATAGTTTTCCCTGCTGGCTCTTTGGGCGGGGGACCCATCTCCAGCCGTATGGCCATTTTTGTGCATGGCGCAGCGCCAAGTGGGAAATGGTGGTATTGAGGCTGAAGGCAGCAGGAAAGCCCGCAGCCCCCACGTCTGTAGGGCTACGCAAGCGGTTCCCAAAGAGCTTTAGAACAAGGCATAGTTTTCCCTGCTGGCTCTTTGGGCATGGGACCCATCTCCACCCATAGGCCATTTTTGTGCCTGATAGGGCGCCAAGTGGGAAAGGGTGGCTTTGAGGCTGAAGACAGCAGGAAAGCCTGCAGCCCCCAGGTCTGTGGGGCTACGCAAGCGGTTCCCAAAGAGCTTTAGAACAAGGCATAGTTTTCCCTGCTGGCTCTTTGGGCGGGGGACCCATCTCCAGCCGTATGGCTATTTTTGTGCCTGACGCGGTGCGTAGTGGCATAGGGTGGTTTTGAGGCTGAAGGCAGCAGGAAAGCCCGCAGCCCCCAGGTCTGAGGGGCTACGCAAGCGGTTCCCAAAGAGCTTTAGAACAAGGCATAGTTTTCCCTGCTGGCTCTTTGGGCGGGGGACCCATCTCCAGCCGTATGGCCATTTTTGTGCCTGGCGCGGCGCCAAGTGGGTAAGGGTGGTGTCGAGGCTGAAGGCAGCAGCAAAGCCTGCAGCCCCCAGGTCTGTGGGGCCAAGCAAGCGGTTCCCAAAGAGCTTTAGAACAAGGCATAGTTTTCCCTGCTGGCTCTTTGGGCATGGGACCCATCTCCAGCCGTATGGCCATTTTTGTGCCTGGCGCGGCGCCAAGTGGGAAAGGGTGCCTTTGAGGCTGAAGGCAGCAGCAAAGCCCGCAGCCCCCAGGTCTGTGGGGCTACGCAAGCGGTTCCCAGAGACCTTTAGAACAAGGCATAGTTTTCCCTGATGGCTCTTTGGGCATGGGACCCATCTCCAGCCATATGGCCATTTTTGTGCCTGGCCCGGCGCCAAGAGGGAAAGGGTGGTGTCGAGGCTAAAGGCAGCAGGAAAGCCCGCAGCCCCCAGGTCTGTGGGGCTACGCAAGCGGTTCCCAAAGAGCTTTAGAACAAGGCATAGTTTTCCCTGCTGGCTCTTTGGGCGGGGGACTCATCTCCAGCCGTATGGCCATTTTTGTGCATGGCGCAGCGCCAAGTGGGAAATGGTGGTATCGAGGCTGAAGGCAGCAGGAAAGCCCGCAGCCGCCACGTCTGTGGGGCTACGCAAGCGGTTCCCAAAGAGCTTTAGAACAAGGCATAGTTTTCCCTGCTGGCTCTTTGGGCATGGGACCCATCTCCACCCATAGGCCATTTTTGTGCCTGATAGGGCGCCAAGTGGGAAAGGGTGGTGTCGAGGCTGAAGACAGCAGGAAAGCCTGCAGCCCCCAGGTCTGTGGGGCTACGCAAGCGGTTCCCAAAGAGCTTTAGAACAAGGCATAGTTTTCCCTGCTGGCTCTTTGGGTGGGGGACCCATCTCCAGCCGTATGGCTATTTTTGTGCCTGACGCGGTGCGTAGTGGCATAGGGTGGTTTTGAGGCTGAAGGCAGCAGGAAAGCCCGCAGCCCCCACGTCTGTGGGGCCAAGCAAGCGGTTCCCAAAGAGCTTTAGAACAAGGCATAGTTTTCCCAGCTGGCTCTTTGGGCGGGGGACCCATCTCCAGCCGTATGGCCATTTTTGTGCCTGGCGCGGTGCGTAGTGGGAAAGGGTGGTTTTGACGCTGAAGGCAGCAGGAAAGCCCGCAGCCCCCAGGTCTGTGGGGCTACGCAAGCGGTTCCCAAAGAGCTTTAGAACAAGGCATAGTTTTCCCTGCTGGCTCTTTGGGCGGGGGACCCATCTCCAGCCGTATGGCCATTTTTGTGCCTGGCGCGGCGCCAAGTGGGTAAGGGTGGTGTCGAGGCTGAAGGCAGCAGCAAAGCCTGCAGCCCCCAGGTCTGTGGGGCTACGCAAGCGGTTCCCAAAGAGCTTTAGAACAAGGCATAGTTTTCCCTGCTGGCTCTTTGGGCGGGGGACCCATCTCCAGCCGTATGGCCATTTTTGTGCCTGATAGGGCGCCAAGTGGGAAAGGGTGGTGTCGAGGCTGAAGACAGCAGGAAAGCCCGCAGCCCCCACGTCTGTGGGGCCAAGCAAGCGGTTCCCAAAGAGCTTTAGAACAAGGCATAGTTTTCCCTGCTGGCTCTTTGGGCATGGGACCCATCTCCACCCATAGGCCATTTTTGTGCCTGATAGGGCGCCAAGTGGGAAAGGGTGGCTTTGAGGCTGAAGACAGCAGGAAAGCCTGCAGCTCCCAGGTCTGTGGGGCTATGCAAGCGGTTCCCAAAGAGCTTTAGAACAAGGCATAGTTTTCCCTGCTGGCTCTTTGGGCGGGGGACCCATCTCCAGCCGTATGGCCATTTTTGTGCCTGGCGCGGCGCCAAGTGGGAAAGGGTGGTGTCGAGGCTGAAGGCAGCAGGAAAGCCCGCAGCCCCCAGGTCTGTGGGGCTACGCAAGCGGTTCCCAAAGAGCTTTAGAACAAGGCATAGTTTTCCCTGCTGGCTCTTTGGGTGGGGGACCCATCTCCAGACGTATGGCCATTTTTGTGCCTGGCGCGGTGCGTAGTGGCATAGGGTGGTTTTGAGGCTGAAGGCAGCAGGAAAGCCCGCAGCCCCCACGTCTGTGGGGCCAAGCAAGCGGTTCCCAGAGAGCTTTAGAACAAGTCATAGTTTTCCCTGCTGGCTCTTTGGGCGGGGGACCCATCTCCAGCCATATGGCCATTTTTGTGCCTGGCGCGGTGCGTAGTGGGAAAGGGTGGTTTTGAGGCTGAAGGCAGCAGGAAAGCCCGCAGCCCCCACGTCTCTGGGGCCAAGCAAGCGGTAGCATCCCCTGTGGTCCCCGCCACCCACGGAGCCCAGAGCCACGGCACCCCCAGGGCTCCTTCCCCACAGCCCCAGCTGGCTGCCGCAATGCAATGGGACAAGCTTCCCTCGGCTCCAGCACGGGAACCTGCCTCCCCCTGCCCGTCCTGTGCACCTGGTGCTCCTGGTGCTCCTGGAGCATCTGAGGACACACCACGGCTGGTGGCCCAGGTAGC